>NC_068969.1:36238994-36298707 GCF_026419915.1 Harpia harpyja | reverse complement strand
CACATTGGCTGTCATGGAAGAGTTGTTGTTCATTTCAGGGACAATGGGAATGGGTCCACACTAATGAAATCTATGTCTGGGTTATAAATGAAAGCAATACAGAGCTGCGGTGAGCACTTGCCTTGATTCCAAAATGCTTTGACAGGTGTTGCACTCATAGGCAGAGAAAAGCTGATCTGAAGACTTGAATGTAGGTAAGTAAATAAGCTTATATAAAAATACGCATTAATAAATAAACAAACATATATAAGCACATAAAATGCCAGTTCATTACCTCTCATATATTTGCTTATCTAAGGTCCTGCACAGCAATTGCTGGATGGAATATTATCCACCACCTCTGACTGGCATGCAAATTGTCCTGTAATAGTGGATGAGGTTTTTTCCTGAGTTGTACGTGTGTTTGTCACAGTTGCTCTGATTATAGCAGTAGACTGTGTCTATAAAAGAAATCCATCAGCTCCTGGGAAATCAGCTCATACAAAATGCTACTGCATGTGTTTCTAGCAACATGGGCTATTACAAGACTGCTAGAGACATTGTTTGCTCTCCTCATATTTTCCCTAGAGTACTTTTTGTCAAATTCAAGGTCTTAATTCCTTTCTTCAAAAGTTTCAGTGGTGCGGTCCTGATGATACATCCAAAGATTAGTCTGGCACTGTAGAACACGGACAGGGTTTACAGCTCATCTCTTCAGGAGCAAAGACAGATGGAAACTCCAATATGAAGCTTTCTCTGAGGCAGCTGTAAAAAATTGTGGAACAAGAATCCAGAGGGATTAATGACTGCTCCAAGCCTCAGCAATTCTCACTTCCAGTGACATGTGAGAATATTTGGACTTGTCCTATCTACAACAACTCAGGGCAGTATGACCACACAAACAAATATATGGGCAATTATGAAAGAATCTGATGCCAAACAAATATCCACCTATCCTCAAAATGAAACACGTATGTTTTATACCTCTTTCAAGTTCAATACATTTCTGCAAGATACTTCAGATACAATAAATAATGAGTGTGCTATATGGTTATAGAATATATGTTAATATAAAAAGCTTGTTTCTGGAAGATAATGAACATCTTCCAATACATGCTTTGTTACCTTAGCTCTATTATCTACAGTACAGGTTAAATTCATTACTTTATTTACAGGTTTTTGTACATAAGAAAACAAGCCCAGTTCTTCCCTTCCTTTGCATTTCATCTGTTCATTTACACATGTGCAAAAAACCCTGAAATCTTGGCTATTACGTTAGTATATGAGAGCCAAGGGAAGAGAGGAGAAGTACTCACCTGCCAGCTCATTATTTTCATTCCCAGGGAGGTTAACATTTAAAATGGCTCTCACCAATCGTAGAAAAATTGGACTGACAAAACCTTGCATGTTTAATACATACATCAATTATATATTGCCATCACCTTGAGAAATACATATTGCACATAAAGATCCCCATGTCAATTGTCACGAGACAAAATTTTTTGTGCACTAACGGGCACTGTAACTGTTAATTTAATTATGAAGGCAAGGTTTCCACAATTGTGGTGATAATTATTGTACAAAACACCTTCAGCCAGTCAGCCCTACCTGACTGGCAGCAAACCGGTGTATGAACACCTCCATACTTGATTTAGGCCATCAGCCCTTGGAGATTTCTTTGTCCGTGTTAAGAAGTTATTAGCAGCACACAGATGTGTACCTGAAAAAGACCTACACAATCTTGGGGGACTAAATCAAATGTTTTCATTATGATGAACAACAGGCTTCCAACACTTCCAGTTAATAATAACAGGATAATGCATTTTGAACTTATTACCACAGGTTCAGGATATTGATTACCAGTGGAAATACGTTAATAGAGTTTATGGGTCAGATTAAAGAGTGCACCATTCATAAATATTTAGAGTTCATCTCACTTAAAGTAAAATATATTGGTTACGTTTGGTGAGATATCGGAGGAATTACTGCATTGAAGTAAGTCAGAGGAACTGGTCTCTGCTCAGTGTGTCTGTGTAGCTTAGATCCTGTTTGAGTCAGTTTATCTCATTGCAGCAGAGTGAAGTGGCTTGACAGTTATTTCAATGTAATATAAAAATATTTTTGGTAGTATGAGGAACCCTGGGAATAGAGAAGAAGGTGTTTTGAGGCTAAAGAAGCCAGGGAAGTCAGAGGTCAGTCTCCATGACAGAGCAGCACAATCTCAGATCCCTTGTTTGGCCGTGGCATATTCCTCCAGCCCTCTGAAAAGCTCTGGGAACAGTTTTTTCCTGTCTTGTACAGGGAAGATGGATACGTAGGTTACTTTAACTGTCTTTGCTTCCACCATCTCTCCAAACAGGCTGAGTGGAAAGAGTACAGAAGAAAACTGTTCTTCATAAAACTTCAAATACACAGCCTTTTAATTCCACATTTTCTTTGGGGGCCTGAGTTTCCTGATGTTTTCCTGACAAGGACAGTAGCAGTAATATATTACTTTGTTCTCAGTGAATAGTTTGATCATAATTCTGCAAATCCTGTAAATCCTACTACAATATTGATGGGGATAAACCTGGGGAAATGCAGTAATCTCTATACTGTCCTTAAGCCTTTTCTTTCTTTCCCCACCTCCATTTTATTTTTTTTACAAAGTGAAAATGATCATACAGTGTCATACAGTAAATTAATCTTAGGGCTTAGTGGGATTTGAAATTGCTATAGATAAATCAATTATTCATGGAAACACAAGTACAGATCGATCAAGACGGTTAGAAATGAAGGTCTCTCTAGAATAACCAGTTCTCAGCTTCAGATGCCACAGCCAATTGATGTCTCGAGGATCAGTGTGGGAATTCATACCAGTTTATCAACACAGAAAGTGCAGAATGTCTGCTCTTATTTTGGAGAGAGAGAAAAGCCCCTGCATTTGGGGACCATGATCCAAGTGTTCTTCAGCATAACACAATGGACAGGTTGCTAGCATAAGTTGTGGGCCTGGTGGAGCACAGCTTATGAGATACCAGGGCCTGTTTTGCATGGATCAGACTGCATCCCTGCTTCTCCATCTTTTTAACATCTGCTTGACTTCCTGTCTTAATGAGTTAATAATTCTGTGTGCTTCACTGTAGTATATAGGTTACCCACACAACAATCTATTTGCCCTCATTTCCTCTTCAGTAGTGCCTCCCAGGTAGAAAGTAATAAGAATAGATAGTAGTAACAACATTTTCTTGGTTTATCTGTCATAGCTGGAAAAGGAGAGTGGTTTCTTAGTGACATACCAAGCTGTGAGAATGAAAGAGCAGCAGTCTAACCAAATCAGTCAGGATAAATGACCTGTGCACACGAATCATAGCATGGATATTTGATAAAAGGGTTGTATTTTCTTCACATTTTGAAACATATCTGCTATATTGCTTCTGTGCAGCACCACCTCAGCGCTACAGCCTCAGTCTCAGCTCTGGAGTGCATACTTTTCTGGTTGAAAATAACTGCAGCTTGAGAAACAGGTAATGAATTATGCTTCAGTGAGCTCTGGACCCTCACAGCTCTTTTTCTGGCTGAGTTAATTGCTAACCTGGAAAAATATTTGAGATGCAGATTTGCAGGTGGTCATGCTAGCATAGGGCAGATCAGAGAAAGCCATCTGTGACATGAACTATAAATCTGTAGATCAGCCCAAACAATAACAGAAAAGGAGTAACATGTTAATTAAACTATATTGTAAAGCATTGACTCAGACATGTGTTTCAATTAACAGTTCAATTTGTTTTGACTTTACTTTGAGTTGGGAAGAATATTTACCGTCTGAAGTTATCTCCTCCCCTATGCATTTTTTTGTGAAACAGGACACTCCCAGAAGTTGTTCCTTTCTCATTTCACTTCCCAGAGTTAAAATGTTCTCCAACAAAGAGTGACTTTCGTCTGGGAGAAAAACATATTGAGACAATAAGATTTGTGCTTCTGAGACTTGGATAAGTTTCAATCCCTTTATACTTAAAAATGGCATGAATTTGAATTCAGCACTGTACACAGAAGCCAGTGTTTCTAATGTGTAGTATTGCAGATTCAGCTGTCCTGTTCACGATTCATGAGAGAGAGAGGGCTGGGCTGCAAGTACAGACAGACTGGAGGCAGGATCTTAACTTTGCCATTTATGGGACGAACTAAAGTGAGGCCAAGACTTGATCTTTGTTTTTTGTCTTTGAGCTCTTGTGAACCCCATGCGTGATGTAGATTGAGACTCTTATACTTGGGAAATTATAACATTTACAACCTCACCACCAGCAACATCACCTCCACAAGCACCTGAGGATGATTTCTTTAAATGATAATGACTGATAAAAGAGTTTGCAGGAGTAATGGATGCTGTACTATGCTAAGAATTAAATGTTGAAAATGTGCTTTTTTAAGGGAATAGTCACTGTAATGTAGCCTCAGCAACTGAGCAGTACACCTGTGTACGTATAAGCCTGTCCTTTAACTCTGAGTAGAAACATCTGTCTACAATGCAGCTGAAAGCAAAACTCAGAGACTTTGTACAATGCTGTTTTATGGAGTTTTCTTTACCGCATCTAGCAAGACTTTTTTTTGTGAGATATTTCTAGACCAATATGTCTCTACATGCACTGATACTTGCCTACAAGCAGGACTCCCCAGGTGTCACTGAAATTCCTAAACGGTTCTCCCCTCTGGTCTCTGGGAGAGGCAGTCTAAAATGAAGAAATGCAATCTAACTGCCATACCTCTGTATTTCACATTTTGGTGACAGATTTTTCAGGTTTTGCTAGCTGTCTGGCAAAACTCTAGTCTCTCATGGAGCAGAGTTAAAGGTACTGGATGTGGAGTAACATGAATAGCTACTACATGAAGCAGGGGTTTGGAGCAAAAGAAACTCACACATGACTGGAAACAATTCTAATTAGAAAAAATAACCTGGTGGTTGAGGGCTGAAGAATATAGGCTACACTGATTAGACAGGTGGTATTGTCATAGTCTGGTGACCAGCATTATGTTGATATCTTGCATTTTGCTCAAAACCTAGAACAAATTTTTCCTCAAAGCTCATGTCATTCATTGTTGGGTACCTAGTCAGATTGTAAGTGACCTTTGGCAAGTTGCTTAAACCTCACTTGGTGCCTTTCTCTTCCCTTTTACTTCAACTGTCTCTTGCTGATTGTAAAAGGGTACAGAAAGTACCTGATCTTCCCAACAGCATTTGGTTGCAGCAAACTTACAGACAGTAACAAAATGTCTGTAGCAAAAGGTTGAGGGCTAGTGGCCTGTAACTCTGTGCCAAGGCTGCCAAATTTGGTGCATGCTCCCAGGTGGGTGCTGGTGTAGCTGCTGCCAGGACACAGAGGTCAAAGCTGAGTCCTAGATCTCATCCTGTCAGATGCTCTACTAACCTGTATTCACAGTTAGTGCTGGCTCCAAATGCAAAAGAAACTAAAAAATCAACAAACCCCCCATAATTTGCCTAATTGGCCTGATCTTAATTTCAATATCCCCAAAGGAGGTAATAGAAGACAGAACAGAATCAATTCTCCATATCTGTTAAATTCTCAACTTAAATCTTGAAAACTTTCCCAAACTATTAAGACTTAAGACTTCTCGTGGTTTCACAGGCTCTTTTTCTAATATACTGGCAGGGAGTTGGCTGTCCATTTGCCTATGAAGGGAGAAATGTTCATGCATGTTTGTGTCTAGGACTTCTTCAGTGTAAAAATATATTGGATCCAACTCCAGTTCACTGCATTCCAGTGGGAGAACTACTGCCCTGTAAGATGCGATCGTGCAACCTGAACATGGATGTGCTAACACAAAACTTATAAAACACAGCTCATTTTCCTACTGTTTTTCATATTCCTTATGTTGAGTAAAAGCCACCTCTCTTTAACCTGAGAAACACTGAGCATAAGCGTAAACAAAAATTTATGAAAGACTTTGTTGGCTATGGGTCTTTTTAGAGGATTTTAGTCCTACTGGATCTTCATATTGCTTGCTTTCATCAAGCAGCTCTGAGTCGGAGGAACAGGCTGGCATGATCTCAGCCAGTTGTAGTCCTGTTCTGTTTAAAGCCCCTGGGGTGTCATCTCTCAGAACAACTTCTGCAGAGGAACAGCCGAGTGTGAATCTTGGCTACCGATGTCAAACAGACAGCCACAGCCACAATGAGCAACATAAAGAAACCACTGCAACCTTTTTTAATTTTTGTTTTCTTTGCTTTTGCTGAGTCTTTTGCTTTAAGGCAGAGAACAACAGTTGCTTCAGAGGGAGGAAGACCTAAGGTACCAGCTGCTTTTGCTGCCCGTCTAATTGCAGAGCCATCCACCTCCAGTAAGGACTTGGAAGTGGACGGAAATGATGGTCTTACAGCTGCGGCCAGCAGGCACCAGGTGGGTGGCAAACGCACCCACCACCCCTCCCACCAACCACCTCGCCTCTGCTCCCTCCCTGGCCAGCAAGTCCTGCTCCTGGCTGAAGAGCTTTCCTCTGTGCTGAAGCACGCCAATAATTTACACAAAGTGCCCTTCCACCACCTGAGAGCACTGGTGCCAGGCTCTGACAGGCAGGAGGAGTCTCCAGGGGACTGGTGTCATAGATACAATCCTTATCTGAAGTGTTAATAACTTGTGGCAAAAATGAAATGCCAAACAAATAAAAAAATCTCGCATGTTTTTTTCTTTAGATACATGTAAAAATAGGATTCCCATCTAATTGTCTATGCATAAATTTAATGAAGGGCACTTAAGCAAATTGATTTGTTTTCTGTTTGCAAATATTCTTGTTTGTGCTACTGGATGTGCAGAGCAAAACAGCTTGATGTACATGAAAGTACTGCTTTTTGTTAGGGAAAATGTAAACAACTTTAGGCCAGGGACATTATTTAGGTCATAGTGGAAAATCCAGCTTTTGATAGAAAGAATAAACAAATCTGTTCTTTCTGGGGTGAAAAAGAATAAAAACATTTTAAAAAGTAAAATAGGTTAAAAATAGATAAAATAGGTAAAAATAGGTAAAAAAAGATATCACAAGCAGTTTTTTTGTCATTTGTAAAGTTGTGAATTTGCAAAAAACTGCTTGGAAATTTAGTAAGAACAACAAAAAATTTTCAATGTGTCAGGTTCATTTGAAACATTTCAAAAACATATGAAATTTAGTTATGAAAACAGAAGTAACTTTTGACACCTTACTCTTTCTATCACAGTTTAATACTTGCTCTTTCACTTTTTTTTTGTTTACCAGTGGTTAATGATATTTGATGTAATGATGTTTAATCTGTTTAAACCAATCGTGAATCCCATGGCTTATTTCAGTGGTTGTGTTTTTTAAACACACACCACATAGGTATAGATTGGTAAGCAAATGGAGGCTCCAGATAATTTCCCTGTCATTTGTTATTTTCTGAATAGGGTTAGTGGGGTAATTATACTCCTGTTATTACTGGTTTGAAATGTGTCTGACACCGTTTGAGTGACATGGAAATGATCAGAAATCTGTGATGCACTTTGTGAAGGCATCCATTCAACCAGTCAGCTGAAAATTCCTTCCTCTTTTGAGGCAATTTGGCAGATATTCGGCATTCTAGAGGGAAAAATGGGCTGGTCAGCTCTGACACTGGTGGTGGGGCTGTGTGTCAGGGAGCAGCAGGAGCAGGCGGCTGCTGTGTAAGGGGAGGGGAGCGAGGAGCTGCGGTGCCTTAATCAGTGCATTATCTGTAACCTAGAGAGTAACCTTCTAACATAAACAGTGTAAGTTATAGGGATAACACCAATATGGCACATTGATATGAAAATGATACATATAACATATACAGATGATGATAGGCAGTAACAAAGATAGAAATTATAATCATAATAATATCTTGTTAATCATAAATGTGAACGTGTTATTTAACCATCACTAACAACTAATTGAAATATATATAAATGTAAAATAAGTATAGGAATAAATATGATAATATACGGGTAATACATATGCATTGACTTCAACAGAGTCATGCCAATTACCTCAGCATGTGAACAAAGGTGCGTAGTCAGAAAAGAGAATGAACTGTATATTGTGTCATGAGGAATATTTCCTATTTCTTGTGCTTGTTCTGGGGACACACTAGACTTGCAGAACTATAGTAAGCCAGCCATTTCTATGACCTTAATAGCTCTTATGGATAATACCATGAAAGCATGTTCTTAATGCCATTGTTCATGGCATTTAAAATAATGCATCCTGGTAGATATAAATTTTCAAAATATTGTTATGTACTGTAAATGCTTTTATATTTAAATTGGAGTTGAGGTTTTTTAAGTGTAATTACTGTGGAACATGCTTTAATTACCCTACTATTTTGGAGGAACTTTGCTTTATGTTGACAACAGCTTATAAGGTATTTGTACTCTTAGTTATCCTAAAGTACACAATTCCTTAACTGTACATTGAGTGCCTGTCTAATGACTGCACTCAACATTGATCACATAAAAAGAATTAAGTTTTTTTGTTAGGTGACTATACATAAAATAGTTTAAAAAATGCAACTGAAGTTTTTCAGAGTGGTCTAGCTTTGGAAAAATTATTATTGTATTGTTTATATTGGTTTTACTCAACCATAGATTCAGAACTAAAACTGTCACTGCAGGGAACTGAAACTTTGCAAGCAGGTCGATATGAAAAAGTTGGTGCTACTGCTGGTAGCAGCATACCTGCTGGGTGGATAATGAGATACTTCACTTTTCAGCATTCCTATTGAGACAAAAACCTGTCAGGAGCACCAGCTTTACTTTGAGAAAAAAGAATGCAAGACAATACTTGAACTTAGCCTGAGATTTAATTTTTATGTTGCTTCATCCTGAGAGAAACCTAATGCATTATGTTGGGTTAAATCAAATATATATTATAGCATGACTGACAAAAAGGGAAAGACAAAGGGAAGAAGGAAGGAAGGAAGAAAGAAAGGAAGGAGGGAGAGAGAGAGGGAGGGAAGGAAAGAGGGAGGGAGTAGCGAGGGATAGATGGAGAGCGGGTAAAAAATATTTGGCTTATAGAAAAATTATGTGAAAAAAATGTTTTGAAAGCTTGCAGTTGCATCTTGTTTCTTTTGCTCAAAAAGATTAAATTTTTAATTGAAAAAAAAAAATCCAGCTATAACACTGTATTGGCTTTGTGTGGCAAGGTTTTGGTAGTGGGGGGTGGGGGTTACAGGGGTGGCTTCTGTAAGAAGCTGCTGGAAGCTTCCCCTGTGTCCGACAGAGCCAATACCAGCCGGCTCTAAGACGGACCCGCCACTGGCCAAGGCTGAGCCAATCAGGAATAGTGGTAACGCCTCTGGGATAACATTTTTAAGAAGGAAAAAAGTTGGGACAGACAGAAATGGCAGCCGGAGAGAGGAGTGAGAACATGTAAGAGAAACAACCCTGCAGACACCAAGGTCAGTGAAGAATAAGAGGGAGGAGGTGCTCCAGGTGCCGGAGCAGAGATTCCCCTGTAGCCCATGGGGAAGACCATGGTGAGGCAGGCTGTCCCCTTGCAGCCCACGGAGGTCCACGGTGGAGCAGATATCCACCTGCAGCCCGGGGAGGACCCCATGCTAGAGCAGGTGGGTGCCTGAAGGAGGCTGTGACCCCGTGGGAAGCCCACACTGGAGCAGGCTCCTGGCAGGACCTGCGGATCTGTGGAGAGAGGAGCCCACAGAGCAGGTTTTCTGGCAGGACTTGTGACCCTGTGGGGTACCCATGCTGGAGCAGTCTGTGCTCCTGAAGGACTGCACCCCGTGGAAAGGACCCATGCTGGAGCAGTTTGTGAAGAACTGCAGCCCATGGGAAGGACCCACGTTGGAGAAGTTTGTGGAGGACTGTCTCCCATGGGAGGGACCCCCACGGTGGAGCAGGGGTAGAGTGTGATGAGTCCTCCCCCTGAGGAGGATGAAGTGGCAGAAAATAACGTGTGATGAACTGACCGTAAACCCCATCCCCATCCCCCTGCACCGCTGGGGAGGGTAGGCAGAGAATCCGGGAGTGAAGTTGTGGCCGGGAAGAAGGGAGGGGTGGAAGGAAGGTGTTCTGAGATTTGGTTTTATTTCTCATTACCCTACTCTGGTTGATTGGTAATAAATTGAGTTAATTTTCCCCAAGCTGAGTCTGTTTTGCCTGTGACGGTAATTGGTGAGTGATCTCTCCTGTCCTTATCTCGACCCACAAGCTCTTTGTTATATTTTCTCTCCCCTGTCCAGCTGAGGAGGGGGAGTGATAGAACAGCTTTGGTGGGCACCTGGTGTTTAGTCAGGGTCAACCCACCACAAACACTTATACTTGGATATACTTTTGTTTTGCCTTATTGTAGTTAAAGACCACAGTGTTTCACAGTGCTTATATCTTCAGTAAGCTACGACCACACTGTATATCGTACCTTCTGAATTCCATGGTGTGCCAATAGGAGAGGCTATGATGCCTTAATAGATTAAGGCTAAAATACTTCAGTGTGGCTGGAAGTTGCATATTTCTCAAAAAAAAAAAAAGTTAAAATACTACATTGTAATCACTTGTTTTCAATTCAGCTTCAGTAAAGTATCTTGAAATCAACATAAGAAAAAAACCATTGTAATAGTAATAGTCAATAGCTGAGCTAACATATTGTACTTAATTTAAGCTGAGTTTTGCTTTGATAGTCATCAGAAGACTAACACATACAAGACCTAAACACAGAATATGGCTCCATCCTGACAAACTGATTAAGAGTATACTTTGCAGTGAGAACATCTGAATGTAGCCTAAGACTTTAAAGAACATGTGAAGCATTTCTATATGCTTATAGTTAAATATACATTCAGATACTATATTGAACATAGTTGCACTCAATGGAAAACTAAGCTCATACAAAATACTTTTAGCCAAGTGACAAACTACAGAAAGATGAGAAAGGAAATTAACGACTTGCAACACAATGCCATGTTAAAAAAAACAAAGTAGCCTGAATATTAATTACAAACAGTAGGGCAACTCTGGTTGTTTTTTTTTACACAAACCAAGCAACACAAGGTTATGGTAAAATGCATCTGGGCCCCATGTTTGCATCTCCTTTTAAAACACTGTGTCAGCTGGAAGGAATTTACCACTGAAAGTGACCTGAGGCTTGTTGAGTTGAATGGTAAGACCAAACAAAATTAGTAGGATACATGGTATAGTAATCACAGAATCGTGGAAGTCGGAAGGGACCTCTGCAGGTCATCTTGGCTGCACCCCCTGCTCGGGCAAGATCTCCTGGAGCAGGAGGCCAAACGATCATGAGCAGGTTGCCCAGGACCATAATAGTGCTGTACCTTAACAGATCAGTAAGAAAATAGACGTTCAAGTATATTTACAGTTAGAGAAAAGAAGTAAATTGTAGTCCTAGGGAGCCAGGACTATCTTGTTCTCTCCTGCTGAGTTTGGTTTGATGTTAACAATGTAACTTGTTAAAAATATTACTCAGCATCTACTAGGTGAGTGGGGGTCAAGGAGGAAAAACAATTTTGGTGCTCAGCTGAGAAGGTAATCGAAAATCAAGATTAACACAGTAAACAAAGAACAAAAGGAATTGTATCTTCCTGAGATAAAATACCACTTGCTAGTTGCTAGGTATTGAAAACACAGTATTTTCTTTGTGCTCATGGGCTGAAAAACATAAAGTATAAACGTTACAAGGTTTTCAGAAGTGTGGTTTTTCATAGAGAAAGAATAGTGAAGAGGTTTGGAGTAATGTATAAAAGTGATGTTTTGTACAATGAAGCAATATTTTAACTACATTTTAACCTTTTTTTTCCTTATTTTTTTCCACCCCACCTAATATCCAATCTAGTAGGTGCAAGTATAATCAGAATATTGTTGCAGTGCTCAGCTTGTGCAGGATGTTGACTTAAATAGATATTACTTGCTATGATAAAATATTCTGTCTCTACAGTTGTTTTCAAGGACCTAATGACTTTGTGGAAATGTAGTTTATTGTAGTCAGTCATGCTACACATATATCTTCAAGTTTTTAATGAAACTCTTCTCTTCTTGTGGTAAGAGGTGGTTTGGTTATATCAATGACTTGCTCTAGCAAAATTGTTCAAATGCAGTGGTGGAAAAATTTGCCTGAGGATTTACATATTTTTCAATTATTACCAATTAATTGATTTTCTGACCTAGAGGCAATATTCAGTGGAGGCTTTACTGTCTTCACTGATAACCATGCCTAAAGATATGGACAGGTTTATTGTGTCAGTCAGCTTTCACTTTCAATGCATCAAAAAACTTGTGTTTTTTACTGTGGTCCTCCAACTGGGCAAGTTTATGTTAGGAGTCTTAGTTTTAAAAATCAAAGAGATTTCACTGGCTGTTTTTCATAATTTTTCAGCATACCAAAATATTCCTGCATTTTGTTTGAATTTTGATCTTTTACTTCTCTTCAATGTTGTTATAAGCTTGTGTAAGCATGTGAGCATTGAAATACCTGTCACAAACACAAGCCGGTGATGATTTGGTTTAAGTAGAGTGCTATTGGATCTGTACATGGAGTCGTGGATCCAGAAATACTGCAGAACACATTGACCACCAGAATGTAACAGGATGGCCTTCTTTAACTAGTGATAGATAATCGAATATTTGCATTCAAATCATAGAGTCCTTTCTTCATCAAAAGCCTTTTTAAAAATTAAAACTGACAGCAGTATTAATATTACTGCTGTTATTTTTGTTGTTATATGATTCTGACTGTAACTAAAGCAATGGGAGCTGGTGTCATTAACTGCAGAAATTGAAGCAACGTCCTCAAATAAGAAAGTTGCAACAAGAACAGCAGGAATGGTTTTCCCTGCAGTTTCTAAACTTTCTGTATCCATGGAAGCAACAATTGCAATGACATTGTTAAATCTGCTACGAATTGTTTCAGTGATAAAGCAGTTAGGTGTGAGTCCTTTTGACTAAAAAACACTTGGTTTTGTTTGTGTGACCATATTATTTTTTTATTTTTCTTTCTTGACAATGGAAAAGGATCTACAAACCCCTAAATTTCATGTATTAGAGACAATTTGCTGGAATACATGCAGCAAACTGAACCTTTCTCTTCTTTCTTCTTCTTTCTACCTTAACTTTCAATTTCTATGAGAATTAATCTCCTGAATGCAAGGATCCTTTCTGAATATGGGATTTCAGTCTCTTTTTAAAATTTTGTCCCTCAGGGTTTGCTCCATACATTGTAGAGACTTATATGAAAGAGACCTTTCAATTGTATCATTGTGGAAGTTTCCTACTAGGTCCAAACACCAAATTAAATCTTTTTTTAATGCATTGTCTGATCCATGCAGAGTAAAGGTCATGCCAGAGGTGGATTTTCCTTCCTGAAGACATAGCCCCACCACTGAGGACTATTCAAACTTGACACTGCAGGCCACAGACACCAAAGAACACAAAATACAGTCTTCCATTCAGACTTTAGAAATCCTTGTGGTAGGGCTAATCCATAGGGCTGACCTAATACAGCTGAACTGTACCCTTTTACCATTCTATTGTCCTCTGAGGAGCTCAACAACTGTGGAGCACAGCAAAAGATCCAGAAGTTTGAGACATAGCCAAGCACCTTTTTTCTTCATGAGATTTCAGCACTTGGCTTTTGATCATGACTATGAATGACACCAGAGCAAGCAGTCTTTTTCTTGGTATTTCCACAGTACCTATTCAAGTTCTTGCCAGAAAAAGTCCTTAAAAATGTCCTTAATTTTGGGCTACAATTGAAACACAGAGCACATACATAAACTCAAACCACAAAAGGAAATGGGCTGAAAAGGCAGCTTTGACATGACATACTTCTCTACTCCTTGACTAGAGCAGTCTGGCCAAGTTATGGGGAGTCAATGGGATGTTGCTATGAATTACATCAGTTCCCACTTGCTCTCAGTTTGTTACTCAGTAAAATGCTTTATTTGGTGGCAGTACCAGTTTTAAGATGACTCCTCCTTTACCTGTGTAGTAGAAGATGCTGTCCTCTCAGCTAGACGATCCTAGACATTTTTGGTGTTGTGCGATCTATCATCTGATAAGGCAACTGAACCAACTGAAAAGTCCTTCTCTCCCCAGTTCTCTCTCAGAGCTGAGCAGCTGCTGTGCTCTGTGGTGGAGTTACAGGCTCTCGGAGCAGGCAAGAGTACCTGAAATGAGGACATTGAACACTCTTGGTTGTTATGGCAAAATATTAATGTCCAGATGATATTTCTAGAATGTTGATTTCTCTCATATACTGTAGAAGGCATGTACTATGTCTTTGTGATGTGTTTCTTTAAAATAATGGAAATAAATCCACTGGAGAGAAGCCTTTCGTAAAGCTAACTGGTGTCAGATATAGCGTAGTTTTTCTCCAGCAGTGGAGTACAGAGAAAAAGATCATAGGCAACATATCTGCAGAGATTCAGTCTAAGTCCATGCTGAAGAGGGAGCCAGGTTTGAAAGATGTTTTTTGTTTCTTTGTTCACCCACCCACCCACCCACCCTCCAAGCTCTCTCCCATGCCTTCCATGCATAAGAAATAGGACACAAACCAGGACCTGAGACAGGCTGTTTGTAAACATGTTTCCCCTTTTCTTAGCAGTCTACAAACTGATGACATACTGAAAAGAAGATATAAGGGAAAAAAAACCCAGAACGAGCAAACAAAATTACCATTTAAAAGCATAAACTTGGCCCATTGATCAATTTTATTGTTGAGAACAAGAGGTTAAGATGCTGCTGCATTTTTGCTTAATTTTGCTTAATTTGCTTAATTGATTTTGCTTAATTTGCTTAATTGATTTTGATTTTGATTTGATAATTGATTTTGATTAATTTGCTTAATTGATTTTGATTTAGATTTCTTACTTGCATTTTTAATATTATTTTTCTGCCTGGTAAACTCTGTTTGATCATCTTCAGAAAGAAAACAGTTGTTAAAGATTCATTACTGGCATTTTTTACTTGTAGGATTTTTAATAAACTACAACTTGCAGACACTGTGCTAGCATAGGAAAAATGAATATTTTACAGAAATATGTAAAGAAAATAAATCACCTATCTGAGAATATAAGCAGGTCAGGCTTTCACTGGGAGCTAGTAGTCAAAAAATACTTCATATTTTTATGTGCCACAGCCTTATCTTCTATCACGCCTTATAAGGAGTGTATTTTTTTCCTCACTTCTCTATTCTCACATTCCCTTCTCTTCTCTTTTTTGTAAATCAATTATGACAATCCTAGTCAGCAGCAACATTCACGCTGAAGTAATTGATATTGTACTGGACCCAGTCTACTAACATTTCATGCCCTTCCTTTCATCCCTTTGGTTGTTCTTTTTGTTTCTATCCCCATCTCTCAATTTCCATCAATCTCTCAATTATCA
The DNA here is from genome assembly GCF_026419915.1 of Harpia harpyja. Lineage (NCBI taxonomy): Eukaryota > Metazoa > Chordata > Aves > Accipitriformes > Accipitridae > Harpia > Harpia harpyja. The sequence continues at coordinate 36,283,354 of NC_068969.1, read as the reverse complement.
GATCCTGAAGGCTAAATGGGCTGAGGAACAGGAGAGATGTGATTTGCTGGAAGAGTAGGTAGCTTTATCAGACCAACTCATAAACATAGAACGCAAAAAGGGACAACCTTGTGGACAGACAGACTTTAGGTAGTTTTAGCAGCCCAGGTGACAAGATTATTTTTTCCCCAAAACTTGATGATCTATTCCATCTGTAAGAGTTAATCTAAGCAGCTATTATATTTTTCTATTAAGCCTGCTTTTCTCCACCATCTCAGAAAGTGAGCATCAGACACCTTTGCCTTACTTCCTCATGCTTTTAAGTTCCACCTTTAGCTCTCTACAGTTGGTTTCCTTTCTGTCTATCCATGTGACCTGAGGTCTTGTGATTACCTTGACACCCAGTGTTGAGCCCTCTCGATGTCAAATTCAAATTTTTCCATTCACTTAAATGATACAGAACTGAGATCTTTGCTCCTTTCCTTCTTCTATCTCTACAGCTTCAAATGTCTCCATTTCAGTGCTGGAAGCTATTTCTTTCAGAATGTCTCATGAAACTTGATGTAGATATCACATGAATGTGAGGTTATATCCTGTTATGCAATGTAAATAGGTTTTGGCATTTGCAACGCAGGGAAAGGATCCAATTGCATTGAAAGACAGAAATAGAAAGGGAGCCTGCAATTTTAATGCAGGCAATTAAATTCAACTACTATCATTTTGAGATTAATGGTACAGCTAAACAGTCCCACTCTTTGTGGCTTAATCTACTAAAATGAAATCTTAAATTAGACTCATAATATGAACATGTGGAGGCAGTTCTTTTCATGTATATTTAAATTCAACATTAATATTTAACATGTACATTCAGGACTATGCTTTTTCAGTCAAAATATGGCAAAGATTGGAGCAAAATCTTCCACTGGTGCAACTCTAGAAGCAGTTATTTATTTCAGTGTAATTAATGTGGATTTAAACCTGAAGCCAAAAGGAAGACTCTCAGTAGCATACTGCCTACACATCAGTTTTAAATTTAGACTTTAACATCCTTGAGGTTCAAATTTTATTCTAATGTGCTATTCACAAAAATGTTTTGCCATTTTAAAAAGGAAAAAATACCTAACCATAAAAGGACTGGAATGAAGTAATGGTCCATATCACCAACTAGCAAATTTACACCAGCTGAGTCTTAGATTGTTGCAATAATTCATCATCTGCTGGAGAGAGGACTGTATCCCTCGGCTGATTTTAAATGACATTGTGAATCCTTGGCTCTCTCCAGTTATGTTTCCACAAATATAGTTCTTCAGTAAATGTTCATTTCAATATAGTAATCCATTCTTCTTCTCTTCCTTGCCCTCTGCTCTCTCTCAGGAGGTGCGAGTGGGACACCATTGTCCTGCGATAGCAGCAGAGTCCTTGAGAATTCCTCCTTTTCCCTGTTCCTTTCCATCTTCTTCTAAGCACCTCAATTTAAAACAATGGTTTAGCATCCCCCACAGGTGGCTGGTACTGTAACGGAGACCTTAGTCATTACAGGTTATTTTTTTCTGCTCCTGTCACCAAGCAGACACACCTGCATGTAGTGACTCTTTATTGTTGATTTTTGTTGTTGTTGTTTGAATTCATAGATGACCATTCTGAATTCGCCCTTGAGAGAACAATTCAAAACCCTGTGCTTTGAAATTGAAATGGATGTACTGAGAGGGCAATCATAAATCATAAAAAGATGGAGCTGTCAGCTTGTGTGAGTCTGGGATCTTGGTTGATGGAGTTTGTGCAGTTGCTGAGTCATGTGTTAAGGCGTGCTAAAACCACAGAATTTTGGAAGGCATAGATTCTTGAGAAGGTAGCTCTTTGCAAACATTTGTAAATAAAAAAGTTGATGTTCAGAAGTCCTTGTCTCCACTGCTATTCACAATTATAAAAAGGGTTGAAAGTATTTTTAGCACAAAGCGGGCAATTGAGTGCCTTTGCTTTTTCTTTCTCCTTATGTCAATTGAACTGTATTCACTGTGGATGTCACATGCTTTTAGTGTATGCACATTTTGATTTCCAAGTTTACACTTATGTCCAAAAGGTACAAATCCTTAGTACTGCTAACGAAAGATATTTTATCATTAGCATGACTTGCTCCTAACATATGAATACTGTCTTGTTAACTTAAACTAGCACACAAGAACCAAAACAATCAATTTTTTTCTTCTTCTTGTAAATTTACCAAAGCTTTAGATTTTTGTAGTGTGCTCAAGAGACTCTGTTCTTTTTTCCTTATGTATTGGTTTTGCATGACAAGGTTTTGGTAGCGGCGGGGCTACAGGGGTGGCTTCTGTGAGAAGCTGCTTCCCCCATGTCTGACAGAGCCAATGGCAGCCAGCTCCAAGACAGACCCGTCGCTGGCCAAGGCCAAGCCCATCAGCGACGGTGGTAGTGCCTCTGGGACAACGTATTTAAGAAGGGGAAAATGTTGCTGTGCAACAGCAACTTCAGCTGGAGAGAAGAGTGAGAATATGTAAGAGAAACAACCCTGCAGACACCAAGGTCAGTGAAGAAGGAGGGGCAGGAGGTGCTCCAGGCGCCGGAGCAGAGATTCCACTGCAGCCCGTGGGGAAGACCATGGGAAGGGACCCACTATCGAGCAGTTCATGAAGAACTGCAGCCTGTGGGAAGGACTAACACTGGAAAAGTTCATGGAGGACTGTCTCCCATGGGAGGGACCCCATGTCAGAACAGGGGAAGAGTGAGGAGTCCTCCCCCTGAGAAGGAAGGAGCAGCAAAGACAACGTGTGATGAACTGACCCCAACCCCCATTCCCTGTCCCCCTGTGCCACTGTGGGGGGGAGGACGTAGAGAAAATCAGGCATAAAATTAAGCCCAGGAAGAAGGAAGGGGTAGGGGGAAGTTGTTTTAAGATTTGGTTTTATTTCTTATTATCCTACTATGATTTGATTGGTAATAAATGAAACTAATTTCCCAGAGTCGAGTCTGTTTTGCCCATGATGGTAGTTCGTTGAGTGATCTCTTCCTGTCCTTACCTCAACGCACAAGTGTTTTGTTATATTTTCTCTCCCCTGTCCATCTGAGGAGGGGAGTGATAGAGTGGCTTTGGTGGGCACCTGGTGTCCAGCCAGGGTCAACCCACCACACCTTAATAATAAGTAATTCTAAAAATAAAGGAAACATAGAATGCAGTAAAGAGCATATCTTTTACCTAAACACCTGATTTTTTCAAGTATTTCGCCAACACTGGGAAAAACACAGTTTTCCAGGGCAGTGTAGAATGACTAAATAACGTGCAGACCATTAGTGACAGGTAAGCCGTGAAAGCAGCAGCACTGGAAACAGGAAGACACTTTAAGAATATTATAAAAATTGTGTTCTTAATGATCCCATAACTGCACAGAACTTCTCAAATCTTTATATTGTCTGCACAGGCCATATAGACATATACTGTAAATTTCTGTCACATAGTTATCAGCACAGTTAAAACTCTGTGGGGGATTGTACTCAAAATAATTGGACTAAACTTCCACAGATAAAAGAAAATCTCTGGAAGTTGTAGCTCTACCAGGCCTTGTGCTCAGAGATCTGACCATTTTTAGAGAGACAGAGCATCAAAGAACAAGCTTAAGCTACCACCCATTAGAACAATATAACCATGCAGCTGTATTCTGCTCTGTTTCTTAGAAAAATCCATCAGACATCTTTGTAGCATGTCACTAAGAAGACAACATACTTTTGTATTTTTCATCTTCATAATACAATTTCCCTGAGGACTTATCTGGACAGAGGTTGAAAATCATAAAGAAAACAAGAGAAAAAGACCTACTATAGCAACTACTTTCTTTTTTACAATGCCCATTATCTTTATTTTTCTGTTAAGAGAAAATAATCTAATGGAGGCATGTTTGAACATCACAGTTAACAATTTAACTGGGAAGATATAATTAAAATCTATCCCAGTAACTTGTGTTGATTTACAACAGATCAGAAATACAGTAGTTGCTTAGGTAGCTGGTTTAAGGCAAATAAACATAAGTGCTCTACTTATACAATGCAGAACAAAATCCTGTAGCTCTTTTCCACAACGAAGTGTGAAGGTGAAGATATAAATGGAATGGAGAGAAGAATAGATAAGATCATGGAAGATAAATCTTTCAATGCCTATTAAAAATGATAATTGTCTAGAGTATGACCTCTGACTTAAAGGACCTTAAACACAACAGTTGCTAGAAGGTAGAAGTTCCTTCAGGGAATGGATATCTCTAACCTAGGATAGTTTATTGAATATTATCTTTTTTTGCTTTATATTAGTCTAAATATGAGAGACAATAACATCACTTACAGAGCACTTCTCATTGGCCTATTATGCAGCTCTGATGCTGCTACTTCACTGAAATGGAACTCTGGGTTCAGTTTCTGATTCTCTTACAGATATGCTGTGAGACTTTGGCTGCATCAAAAGCAGATTTCTGGTGTTGCATAAATACAGTTCAGCTCAGTATTGCCATTTTTAAAGCATTTTAGACATACAGTCTTTTATACAGATAAGCTGAAAAGAAATGCTGAATATCATGTGATTTGCTTTTACAAATGCCTACAGATAGAGCTCAGACAAATCTGACTTCAGTATGTTTTCTCAAATACTTAAAAATGAAGTTTTGTGTGTGTATATACATATATTATTTCATGACAAACCTAGAAAAAATTAATCTGAATTAAAAAAATATTAAAATAAAATCTTTTTTTTTTGGCAAATACTGAATTTAAATTCTCTGACAAGCTTTCTGAACTTTCAGTTCTGGAAGGTGTGTGAAATGACAGTTAAGTTGCAATGAGTTTTAGGATTCGAGTTGGAGTCCTTTTAAAATCAGAATGGAGTTAAGTCCCTTAATCACTGTAACAGATGAAAAGTGTGCCTAAAGGCCTTAATTCTCTAGTTTGTAATTGCCATCTGTAAAATAGTTACAAAAATATTTTCTTGTCTTACCTATTTGCATTACAAGGAGCTCAGGAGCAAGAACTCTGCTGGGATGTGTTTTAGCAGCACTCAGTGCAGTTGGTCTTTCTATCACTCCCAAAGCTCCCAAGAGCTGCAGATGCAACACAAATCACTTGTATTCCCTTTGACAGCTGGTACATGTCCTTGTATTTATCATTATATTCCAGTAACATATCCGGGAATTCTCAGTCTTTGAAATCTACACATTGTATTTTCGTACAGAAAAAAATTGCTTGTTTTGTACAAATAAAATTATTGCCTGGAGATATATTGCTTTCTATTGAAACTCTGTCAAGTACTAAGGTTAATATCCTGATAGCATCAGTCACATTCAAACCGGAAAATATCCACCAGCAAGCCATCTTCTCCAAAAGGATGTTTCCAACTCACTTGCTGTGATAGACAGATAGATGTAATGGATGTACATCGCTGACTAGCATCCTTTTGAATATTTTAAATCTTCCAGTGCCTGTCAGACTTAGATACTGGTTAGTGTTCTAGCACCACATATGTGTCTATTTTAAAGTCATGCTATGGTAGGTTTCTTGCTTCCAAAAACCTTAACAGGACATTCCTGTTCCAAACTGAAAAAAAGAAAAAAAAAAAAAAGTGTTCACAAAGATGGTATAAACTACTGAATTTTTTAAAGACTGATTGTGATGAAATGATCAAAAAATTTCCAGAAGACAATGATGGTAAGCTGAGGAGACTGAAAGAGGGGAGAACCTGAAAAGCACAGTCATACAAGTGCAAGTGAAGAAAGATTTCATGTCATGCTGTTGTGGGCAAAACAGTCTGAAGTCTGGGAATTTTACTTAATTTATTGTCAAGTAACATAAACTCTTAGTTATTGGGAAAAAAAGGACATAATTAAACAAACATAAATACATCTTTTTTTCTCATTCACATGCTCAACTTCAAATACCTCTCTGCCCACACTCAGTCTCAACATCCCTCACCTTCAGTCCCTCCTAACCCCTTCAGTAAGGTCATAACTGCTTTCTTCAACTCCTTGCTTCTTGTCTGTTTCTTCTGCTCCTTGCTTCTTCTGATCCCCTCCTTGAGTGTAGGTCCTCCGTGGGCCATAGGTTCTCACTGGTGTTTCTCCATGGTGTGGGGCCTCCATGGGCCACAGTCCCTCAGGATTGCCCCTACCTTGTCATGGGTCCCCCATGGGCTACAGTACCTCAGGGTTATCGTCCACCTAGCTGCCTAATCCCAAGTATCTGGCACGTTGCAGTCCCTCATGGGTGTACATGTCTCTGGGACAGAGAACTTCCTTCCAAAAGTGTGCATACGGCCCTGTCCCCAATAACGTCCCTACCACACATCCCCTCTGCTTCTTCCTCCCTTTTCTGTAAACATAAACATATGTCCTTACATGTCTCCTTCAGTGACTCCTGCCTCCTATCGCTTCCCCTCTTCCTTAAATACATGTGAACATTGGTCCTTCTCTGGGTGAAATTTTGGCAAGTGATGAGCTGTTTCATCTGTTTCTGAGGCAACAAGAAGCAGCCATGACTGACCCCTCCCACAGAGGGCACTCCTACACTTCCCCACTGCTGAAACCCTACAATATGTGCCTGAGATAGGTACCTATCACCTGTGCTTCTCAGACTTTATGGTTGCATGTTTTTCATGTATATGCTTAAGTGTAGGTTGAGTAGGATTTTCAAAGAGAAACAGAAAGTACATAAATTTTGTGTGTACACTTCCAAAGAGCTGCACTTTTCTGAAGTTAGTGTGAGAACCAACCCAAGGGTTGAAGTAGGCCTTCAGGCAAAAGTTATCAATGGGTAGAAAACCTGAGCTGCATAGGACCCGTAAGATTTAGGCAGGTCTAGGGCAGTCTGAAGAAGAGGTTGCCAAGAAAAAGCTTACATCTTTTCTTCAGGAAGGATTCGGTGTTTTCCCTGCTTTCAGCAGAGAAAGAAAAATTAAGTGGGACTTCTGCCTACATGAAGGTTTTATGGTGTAAACTAGTTCCAGTGGATAAGCCATATACAGCTCTGTTAATAAAGCTCTCTGCCTGAGCTTGTATGCCCCTTCTCTCAGGAGGCCTTACTAGCTTGCTTACTCTGAGCGGTGTGAGAAATGTCATGTCTTCTTCAGTACTCACTTATGTCCACCTTGCAGCACTAACAAGCAGCTTGGGTCTTTATACAGTCTTTTTGGATTACCTTTTTGGAATGCCTGCCCATTTGAGACAGGTGGATCGGGTGATATCTACAGACTACTACTTGTGCTGATACTAATTAGTCCATTTCCTTCTGCAGAAGTATGCTGATTTTTTTCTAACTGGAGACACTGGTTAATAGTACTGGTATGAACTTACTAAAAGACTGCAGAATAGTCACAGTATTTATGAAGTCAGTATCAGAAAGTGATAGAATAATTTAATTTGAAAAAACACTGGATGTCACATTGCCAATCACCTGCACAGAGCAGGACCAACAGGAACAGGTTGCTCCAGGTCCCATCTACTCCTCTACGGACATTCGATCAGGATGGAGATGCCATGACCTCCCTGAGCAATCCATTTTTCTAGACCAAATGTCTTTGACTAGTTTCAGTGCACCATTTAGCAACATGTGTCTCTGTGTCCTGTTGGGGTGTGCCTCCAGGGAAAGCTCACTCTCTCTTCTGTCTCCTTTTCCTCCACATGCCCAGGCATCTTGTCAGCACAGAAACCAATATGGTTGATGTGCCACAATTTGGTCATGACAGTCAATTCCTGCTGATTGTTCCTACATCTCTTGTAGTCCTCCGTGTGCTGGTGTCCATATAGATTTATTCCATTACCTTTCTGGGACTGAAGGTGAAGCTGACTAGCTGGGAATTTCCTTGTCCTCCTTTTAGCCCTTCTGGAAGAAAGATACTGAGTGTAGTCATAATTTCCCAGTCCCCAGGAACCTCTTCCAGCCACCAGGACCTTCCCAAGCTAATAGAGAATGGCTCTGTGAGGCCACTGGCCAACTTCCTCAGTGCTGTTGGGTACATCTCCAGCTCCTCCCATGGACCTGGACCAGTTTGCTACAGTGCTCTCCAAATTCAAGCTTTCTCTTCAGGTACTACTATTTCACTCCCACCAGCTCTCTCACTGGACTTTGGGCCCTGACAGACTTAAGAGCAGCGCTCAAGGCTCCAAAATGAGACTTGGGCCCAAGCAGTACCTCCACCTTTCCCATGGCTTATGTCACAGTGTCCTTGCCCTAGGAAACAGCGGTGTCATATTTTCCAGAGCCTTCCTTCAGCTGCTAGTGGGCTCCTAGGGCAGCCTGGCTGTTACTCATACTTCCCTTGCCAGTCACAATCCCTGCTGAGCCCAGGTTTTCTGAGCTCTGTCCCCATGTGCCTGTTGGGAAAGTGCCTCTCCCTTCCTGCTGAGCATCCAATGCATGCACCCCCATTTTGGATAATAACTTGCTTTGATGGAGCTGACCCAGAGCATTAATGTTGATCACTACTGGCCTGCAGCGATGCTTCCTTGTTTGCCTGCTTATGAGAAGAGCCCTCACTGGTGCATGGAGGAGGTTACCCCTGGAGAGTGATCAACACTGCCCAGTTCCTTTGACCTCTTGGGCTGTCTTCCTTGGCATCCTGCCTAGATGCCTCCACAGGTGAAACAGTCTCTCCTTATGTCCAAGGCAGCCATTGTACTCTTGGTCATGCTGTCTTCTCTCAGGTTTTGAAATTTTTCCATCTCGTGGTCATGGCTGCATTGACCTCTGTCACACAAATGAGATCGTCTTCCTTGGCCACAAGTGAACAGGCCAGCAGAACCTGTCCCCTAGCTTGCATGTTGATCCCTGATGTCCAAACACTGCCTTCAGCACCCTCTAGAAATCTGCTAGATTTCTGTAGCCACATGCAAGTTGGCCTTCCACCTGCCCTCAGACTGGGCCCAGATTACAGCACCTTCACTCATCAGGTTTGCCATCATTCTTGGAAGAAGGCTTTGTCCTCTTAACTGTCTCAGTAGGTGGCTTGTAGCAGATGCTTCTCAAGCTAGGTATCTTGGATTCTCCCCCAAGCTGCAGCCTTAGCTACCACCTGGATCTCCCCTGCTGAAAAGGCAAAGCTCTGTGCCATGAAGCCACTCTGCTGGGGAGGGAATAGCATCTCCTTTTGGCTTTCCCACATGCCCTTGCTGCAAAGCCTGCCTTCATCTGCTGCAGCACTCCAGTCCTGTGAGCCATCTCACCACATGTCTGTGCTCCCAAGGAGGCTCAGGCTCTGGTCCTCTGCGCACACTTGCCATGTCTCATGTCCTCTGAGTCCTGACTGCTCAGCCAGCTTTCCAGCTTGGTTTCCACCCATCCTTTCCCACTACCAGCAGCCACAGAGCAGCCTTTCAGGGGATTCCAGGTTGCTTGGTGTGGACAGTGTTCTTTCCATGGGGACTTCTGCTGCCAGCCCTGACACAGAGACCCTGCCACTGGGGCCAGAAGTTCAAGGTCCACAACATCTGATGAAGTCTCTCTCCGGTGTCCTGGATTTGGTCATCTAGTGTGCAGTAAACCTCACAAGACAGCAACCCAACTGGCAGATGGGTGCTTCTGTCTCCTGCAAGAGGGAATATCCAGCTGCCATCACTCTGTGTTTCCAGTGAGTTCAGAGATTTGGTTCTGGCTCAGCTGGGTCTGACACCACCCCAACAGGGTTTGTTCTTCCTCAGCTGCTCTCAGGACACTCCACCAATATCACAGATGCAGATCTGCAGGCAGAGAAGAAACTTTCCTTCTGTTGCTGTTTGTCACAGATTTCCAGCCCCCGGCATCTTGAGAGTCTCCATCCATTGCTCAGTTGACTGCAGGCTCTTGCTGTGCCTCCTTTTCTGCAGGTTGAGGTTCAGACACTTGTCCATGCAAACATCCAGTTAATCTCTCGCTTCTCACCCTGATGGAGTGCAGTTTGCTCAATTCTGCCTTATCTCACTGTCCAGAGCACATCTCCACGGTGATGGGAGGCTGCTATCACCTCCAGCCCTGGCCTCAGGGGCCATTGAAGACCAAGACTTGGATGGCCATTTTGTTCCTCTGACATCTGGAAGGGGGCTGAGGCTTCTAACATACCAAGGCTGAATGTGGGACCCCCTTCAAACTCCACCCAGGCATACTGCTGTGCCAGCTGCAGAGCCCTTTTGTGTGACACTTTGCACAAAAATATTAATTTTAATAACATCAAGCCAGTGAATTACTCTGCGATTCATATGACACATGGGACAATGTAGAGTATAACTTTTGAGGGAGATAAAAAGGTTTTGTTGTCATTGTTGTAGAGCTCCTTAAAATGTGTTTGTTTGGGTTTTGGGTTTTTTTTGTTTGTTTCGTTGGTTTTTTTTCTTTTTTTCTTTTTTTCTTTTTTTTCTTTTTTTTTTTTCCTGTGTGGCTCCTTTATTTTTAATTAGTTTTCTGTCTTTTGGCTGACCTAATTATATGTGCTGTTTGATGTGTTTGATGTTTATGCACTCTTCCCTTCTGCTTTTGCTTTCACTGTAATAATTCTTCTCTGACATCTGAATTATCAAAGTAGTTAATGCAACAATCATCAAATAAAACAAAATATGTATTTTTGAAAATGTTCTGTCTTTGAACCACCCTGTCCTAAACTTTAGTTACACTTCAATTTAACTTTTCAATGTTATCACATACTTTTTCATCTCTTTGTCAGATCTTTTTTTTTTTAATAATTCAAGGGAAGAGGAAGAAAATTTGTAATAGGAACAGCACACCACAAATCTCCATTTTCATTAACTCTCAGACACCAACATATCTTGATCTTTTCAAATGTTATTGTTGATTTCAGTGGATGAAGGACAAAGCTCATTCACCAGTATTGTACTTCATTTGCCACAGTAAGAGTGAGGACTATGTTCTTTATTTGGGATTGAATATTTAATGGATTGTGGGTATTTCATTTTCTTAGGGTACTTTGAAAATCATTAGCTGAAGTTAATTTAATTACTCATGAAGGTTGTTTGAAAACATCATTGGCTATTCTTTTGTGTTGACATCAGAGAATATTGGGACAGTATTAGGTGTACTCCTGAGGAGTACAATTTGATCTCGTAAGTTTTGTTTTGGGCAGAGGTTAATATAGCAAATCCAAATGGCAAAAATTTGGACTGCATACCCTCTCCAGATATAAATACTTCTGTGAATTCATGTCCTGTGTTAAAATAAGCACATCAACTTAAGGAAAAAAAACCCCAAAGAACCCCCCCCCAAACCAAACAAAGATCTGTGCTGGAATTTTAAGCTTATAGAAGATTGGTTTTGGATTTTGGATGAGAGCCAGCTAATTTGAAATGATGTGGAAACCTTACTTCTGCTTGAGTAATAATTTATTGAATGTCTATTTTTTTTAAGTATTCCAACTTTTGCAGGTAAAGTAGGTAAATATTAGGAATTAATAATATTAATGTTGTTTTATATTATTGTATTATAATTAATGTTATTAATATTTAATTTTGATATTAAGATTAAAGAAAATTCCAAATCTGTGCACAGTCTTAGAATTATTTTTTCTCTAATCTAGATTCTGAATTTTCAGTTACTACAAATGCCAGGAATATTGTTATACAGTGTGTTGTATAAGTCTGTTGTGCATTGTTCATGACAACCCTCGTCTGCAGCTGAATACGGGTGTTTACTTCATGGCAAAATTAAAGAGAATGGAAAAAAACCCCTTTTGCCTCTCCCTTACTTTTTCTGTACCCTGTTATTGCCCTCTATGGACAGGTTTACTGCCACCTTGTTACATGATCAGAAAGTAACTCCTGAAACACACAAAATATGTTTCGAGAGGAGACATTGCTTTATTCTGCACAGGGTGCAAAGTGGAAGATTTCTACTAATCGAGCACACCTACTGGGGTTTTCAGTTCATATTCATAGACTATAGTTAAACCACCACACCTATCTAATACATATGTTCCACCTAACTCTTGCATATGCATCATGTTGAGCAAGCATGATGTGTTGTTCTCTTGAGCAATCATCCCAGAGTCTTCTACACCTGCACGGGGGTCTCTGGTGGTCTTCGGGGATCATTTAGGGAAGAATACCCCTACTGCTGTTGTCCTTCTGTGGGCATGCATCATCTGAGGATACCAAGGTCTTTGTTTGTCTTGCCATCCCCTCCTTTCTCAATGCCGAAGGAGGATGTTTATTCTTAATTAACAAGTCTGTGACTCTGAAATGCCCATTATCTGGTGCCTTGATAATTATCCAAACACTCTTTCAGCATCTTCTATTGTAAGCAGAATCTTAAACTAGATAAGCTTTACCTTGAGTACACATGAACAGTCCTTGAATAGCAAGCATACCACATTTCTCATGTTTTAGGTTTTTTTCTTAAGCTATCACCTCCTTTTTATTTGTTAATCAGTCTTTTGAAGGCTTGAGGCAACCTCCTCAAAAACACACTTTCCATGGATCTTGGTCCCAAATGTGTATAGTATTTCCTTATGAACTGCTGCACTAAAGAACTGCTTGAGTGTTCTAGACTTGGTATTGAAGGAAGTTCAGACTTTCTTAATTCAATGGTTCTCCTTATCTTGAAGGCGATACAAGTCTATATTAAAGAAGAATTTTCCCATGCTTATGCTTTTCAAATGTTTGTTGTGATTAATAGCCAATAACCTTGCTGCCAGATGTAATAGATAACACCAGTGCAATAGAACAGGCATTTCAGCTCACACTTATGAGCTTCAAATCAGAATCTGAAGTCAGGACTGCTAGCAGGTAAATTTTCCTAGATACACTTCCATTAACTCATGTTAATAGAATAGAAATAGTAGTGGCTACTTAGCCACAGTAGAATCTAATAAAATTATAGGCATGTGAATTTAAGACACAGCACTTACCCTTCCGTGGCATATCTGAATGCCCTATTATATTTTGTTCTTCTTCAGATGTCACAAGTTTAGATGCCTCTGTCACCAGTTAATTTAGAACGTCATACTGAAAGCTTAAAAGAGAGAAAAAAATATTAATGTTTTCCTTCAAGGATTGTTTTTCCTGCCTTCTTCTAATTCTAATGGGAATATTTTTGAAACAGTGTTCTTTTATTTTTTTTTTTCCTTTTTTGTCATTGAGATTTGACTGGTACAGATGCTGCACTTTTCACTACACACAAGCAAGATATGCACTACTACATAACAAAGTGGTTTGCATTTTTTCCTTTGTGCTTGATGATTATCTCAAACTGTTACCAACACTCAAGGCCCCAGGGGCAACCTGAAAACTTTCTCTTTGTGAAGTAACAACAAACAAAAGGAAATATTTTCAGTAGGGATGGGCCCACAAGCCAAACAGAATTCAGCCTTCTCTGTTACTGTGCGGTTAAAGTATTCTCCTGAAACTCCTTTTCTGTTGATCCTGGAGGGTGCAGAAGCTCAGGTCTGAGTCCAGTTCCCTGGCTATTAGAAGCAAAGCAGAAGATGTGGGAAGTGCTTTACTTCAGTGAGGGTGGTCTGAAGAGGTTGTTAAGATCCAAACTGCAAAGGCTTGCATAACCACATTACCTACTATTAACTTGTAAACAAAGCTCCATATTAAAAGTCAACAGAGTGAGGTTTTCCTACTTCGTGATTTTCAGTCCGTGGTTTGTGGACGTGAACTACTCCTAACCCATCAATAAAATGAGAATAAGAAATGTAATTTCATTGGCATTATACAACATTCAGCACATAGAAATTTTCTTAAGCAACTTGTAAATCCCCTAGCAATTGCTTAGAGGTCCAAAATGAATATATTGCTGTATATTCATACTTGCATATTTCACACGTATTCTATAAAGTGGAGACAGTGATTGGCATGCAACCATGAGGTTTGTCACAGGATGGTCTTCAGTTGCAAGCAGTGAAGTGGATGCTTTTGTATGACATCTTTGTATGATACGCTTATCATCAGGGCTGTGGTTATTATGTCTTTTCCTGTGTGAATGGTGCACATATAAATGCATTCAGTCCTGCTAGAAACTTGGGTGCAGCAGTAACGGGCCCTTTGCAAGTTGTGGAGATGGATGTAGTGATAATTCCTGGTGGGATAGATGCTTTTGTTGAAGTAGAAAAGGAGGTGGCGGTCAGAAGTGCTTTTCCGCTGAGGACTTGAAGAAGAAGCAGATAACTCCTCTTTAGTGCTGTCTATGAGCTATAAACATCTCCCACTTCCGAATAGTCACACTGGGCAACAGTGATTTCCTGCTGCCGTTTTTCTTTATCTTCCCCACTTTGGACAAGGTAGGAGTTGATTCTTTGCCTCTTATATCTGCCTGAAATGTGAAACAGTTACCAGATGTATCTGCCCCTTTCATATAGATTCCGCAGAACTGTTTCAAAGAGCTGGACATTTTAGTGAAGGAATATGTTCCTTCCCTCAATAAAATATTTTTTGCTTTTACTTTCCATCATATAGAATTATGTTTTCTCATGAAAAGCAGGAGTTCTGAACAAAAAGAGGCATTCAAAAGTCCTTCAAATTTAAGACTTTTCTCACTCTTCAGTGTTTAGAGCTGGCTGATACCGAGTACTTCTTAGTTTTTTAAAAACTGGGGGGAAAACATCATGCCAACAAACAAACATACTGATAAGGTGACTAGAGAACTGAACTTCCTAGTTGTTTGACTTCAAAATATCTTTTGTGCTTTATTCTCGATTGTATTTGACCACCTTTAATGTCCCACTTCAAAAGCAGTATTTCAGCTGAGGCACAGCCCTCTCCCAGAGGAGCCGCCGCTTAAGGCCAGGCTGGACATGGGGCAGCCATGAAACCCTGGGTCTGGTGACTGGGAGCATGGCTACAGTGTGATGAAGAGGCGTGAGGAGCGGGGAGGGGTCCACTGTTGTAGGAGTGTTACCGAAAAAGCTGGTCAAAGAAACTCTCAGACTCGATTTCGGAGTTTTAGAAAACAGGCATTCTTTACTGCAGGGCTGGGTGCACGGGGGATTGCTCCACCTATCGTGCACACCGTTACCTACAGCAAACAAATTTATATTGTTCTAGTCATATGCATATTCATATTATCATTTACATAGTGTCCGCCCTTTGGGCATGTGCAGTGTGGGTCATCCCTTTTTCCTAGTTAGCTGGCCTTGGCAAGTTTTAATTACAAAAACTCAGCAGAACTCAAAGCTTATCATCAGGGCTTAAGGCTTCTTGTCTGTTGATGCACATCAGGCCCCGAGGCCTCCTGTTTGTTGGCACCTTTAGTGCATACCATTGACAAAGCTCAAGGTTTTCTTATCTAATTAGTACATACCAAAATTCTGAAGTTATTTAAGCAAGCAAAAGTTCATCACTACAGTGATACGGTGAAGTTTTCCTTCTCATGCCTCTATTCAAGGCATCAGGAGCTGTACGAAGGTTCAAGCACTGGTTCCTCACCTGAGCTGTGGGGCAGCCATGCCCACGCGTGACCACATGTCTCTGATCCCGGCCCTTCCCTGGACACGACATCTTGGTGTGAGCTGCCTCACCAACGTGGACTTTCATGGCCACCCGGTCTCTTGGCTGGCCCTGGCTATGGCCACCCTGTCTGCCCTGCTCTTCTTGCCGTGCCCCTGCCAGTGAGGACGCTGCTCCTGCTGGCACGGTGCAACCTCAGCTCCTGCTCCCTGGAGCTGCCCAGCCCTGCTGCACCCTTGTGGCTGACCCCAAATCCTTTCTCCCTTCCAAAATGTTTGTTTTTCAGTTGCTTTAAAATATAGTCCCCTCAGACTGGAAAAAACCAAAACAAACAAAATTTCAAAAGTTAGGATTTTCTCTTATTGCAAATACTGAATTTTGTGCTCTAACAAGTTTTCTGCTAGAGAAGGGAGACTGGATGTCTCAGCCCTTAAACAGAATTTGCTTTGCATTCACAGGAGGAATGTGCTACATACCTATGGATTTTCTTTCTTTATCCAGAAAAGGCTGCACACCAGAAATTTTCTACTTAAGTATTTATTGCTAGGAAATTCTTTAGTTATGAATACAAAATGGTTTTATTTGTAGCTTTCAGCAACAATTCCTTCAAAATCTCCCTTTCAGCGCAGGTATGTCCCAAACCTGTATTTTGCCCCAAAGCAAATTGTGTGGTTATTGAAAATCTGAAAATTTCTGGACGCTGTATTAACTACTTTCAAGTCCTTGTATCAGACAAACATGGAATTTCTTTTTCCCCATCTGTAAAACCACTACACCTTTTTAACCATTCCAAAAACATCTAAACAAGTGGTATTTGAAGCTTTTATCACGGTATGTATATAGCACAGTCTGAAGATTAAGCCACAGCAGATGCCTTTTCCCTGGTCCTCAGAACTATAAACTGATTTATCAGTTTCTGGAACTGCTTTAACTGTTGTGAGGGAGCAGGATGAGGCAGTAAAGCATGAGCACAGAGAGGCGTGCAGTCGTACCACGCTGCTCTTGCCATATTTGTGCAGAGGTGCAAACAGCTAATCAGCAGGGAGGGAGGCAGGACCCACATTGCACCCCAGTCACAAAGGGAGTCTCTGGGAAATGAAATCAAGCCTGCTTTCTGTCAGCAGTTCCACAGACAGTCTTTCAAGGTTCCTAGCCAGACGCCTGCTTTGCTAAGGAAAAATTATTTTCAGAAATTTACTAATGGGGCTTCCCTCATAGTGGAAAAAGCATAGAGAGTGAATGAATATATTTAATTTTCAAGTCTATAAAATAATTTGGCCAAGCATCAACATTTATTAGTTATTGTAAACAATATAAAACCACTGTTTATCTCTAATGTGAAATAAATAACTGTTTCACATAAAGTAATAACGTGAAAGGCTTTCAGATGGCTAGAAGGAAAAACAGGATACTAATTTAATCCATTATTTTATGAGGTCACTAGCAAAAAAAATATAGTCTCAATAGAAGTTCTGGAAAAGATTCATTAGTACTTTAAAGAGATTTTTACTATTTCTCATTTCTATTTAGACATACTATCTTAACTGCCATAATAAAAGCTTACACTAGCCTCCATTAAGGGTGTTATTGTTCACATATTCAAGAGCTAAAAACCAATATGCAAATGTAGGGACTAAGCAGTAATGAATACTTTTTGTTAGCACTGTCTTACATAGAGATAATGGGATAAATAATCCATAATAAATACGTTCTGGGAGAGCAAGTCTTTGACAAGGAAATGCTTGTTGCTAAGGAAACTTGTTATATTTTTGCATAGCAAGTAGGTTTTGAAGGAAAATGGCTCACATAGCCTTTGAAATATGTTTCCCTCTAAGATGTTGGCCACAGTTTTAATTTAATTCAAACTTTTCACCTGGCACTGGATATTGCTTTCTGTAAAGTGATGGAGAATCTCAGAATTAACTCTGAGCTGTAGGCAGCTTCAAAGGTGGAAACCTCAGGGATGCAAACATCTCGGGGGTAGAAACAAAGCAGACTTTTCCATTATTGTGCTGAACTTTCAGTAAAGCATGGAGTGAAGTTTTCAAAAATTCTCCACTGTGGAAGTTCAGTTTTGTGCATAAATACAGAAGCCAAGAATGGAACTTGTTGGCAAGAACAGTTTGGTCGAGTGGCCATGTCTGGTTTGACATCATAGCCTGGTATCCTGGGAGGGACTGAGAAGCCTCTCTGAAGAGTATTTTAGTATTAGCTCCTGGCATCCGTTTGTGGAAGATAAGCATCATCGCCTCCTTGCATGATTTTTGTTCTTGCTAGGAATAAACTCAGGACAGTAGACTTTGTAAACACTGTCCCATCAGCAAGAAGAAAGTATGCATGCATTCTTGGAAAAAAGCATACTTCTGTTTGTTAAAACTTTGGAGGTGATAAAAATAGAAAAATCACAATTTCTTAACAGTTTTTTTTCCTTTCTTTTTCCTTTCTTTTTCTTTCTTTCTTTTTCTTTCTTTTTCTTTATTTTTTCCTCCCTTCCTTCCTTTCTCTCTTCCTTCCTTTATCTTTCTTTTTCCCCTTTCTTTCTTTCTTTCTTTCTTTCTTTCTTTCTTTCCTTCTTTCTTTCTAACTAGGTCTGTTTTTCTTCCTCTTGCCACAAAGATCATATTTTTTTCTTTTTTTTTTTTTCTTTTCTGTCTAGAAAAGTTTTTCCAGTTTGCAGTAATGTGAATTTTCAGTTTCTTTCTCTTCACCTGATTTCAAAGCCTGCCTTTACTCCTAGTGCAGTATGTGGAATAACCCTCAATGCCCTCAGCTTAGACAAGCAGTAAGCAACCCTCTCTTTTCCCATTAAAGCAAATTTTCTCCCTAATTGTCTTCCACCTGGATTCAGTAAGGTCTTTGCCTCTTTGCAAGACTCCTCTCTTTTGTTAGTGCATCACTGATTTCTGTCTAAGTCAATTTGCCTTAGCAGGCTTAGTATTTTTTTGCACTGAAGTCACGTCCAGAGTCGTGAAGGAACTGTATCAAGTCTATCAGGTTCTTCTGATCAAGATACCATCTGTAAATCTTTTCTAGCATGGCTTTCTCTTATGAAATGCATACAATAGCAATACTCAGAGCACAATGTCAAAGCCTGAAAGATTTAATGGAAAACAAACCCCCCCCCCCCAAAACCCAATACTGGGAATGGGATAAGCATCAGAATGTGTTTTCAGTGCACTGGAAAAACATGGGTAGCAGCCTCAAAGTAATTTTAATTAGGGGACTAAGGCTTCTGTTTGCCAAGTACATCATGATACAAGATGTTTCAACCATCTTACTGAGGGTTAGGGTATTCATGATTGCACATATCCAAAGAAGTATTGGAGGAGGGAGGGTGTTCGTACATCTAACAGATATTCTCTGAATTTAACCAATGTAAGAGTACATATTTGGTGCATGTGGGTATGTATTCTAAACAATTCTAAACAATACTGGTATCAGGAAATTCTGTATTTGTTAACACTGCATATTAAAAATAAATCTGATTAAACAATTATGAAAAGGCTTTGGAAAAGTAAAAAGTGGCCTCCTAATTTCAAGTCTTATTTTGTGAAGCAAACCACAGGAGACCTGATTTCACTTTATGTCTCAGAAGCAAGAAGAAATTAAAGCATTGGTGTATAATGCTTTACAAACCGGCCAAGTAGTACAATGATGAGCACTGGAATAAATCAAATGAATGACATGCTTTCCAAATAATGCAGTGTTTGGCAAAATGAATTTGCTGCCTAGAAATATTGCCTTGTCTTGTATTCAGTTATGAATGCTGGAGGTTGCTGCTGGGTAGTAAGGATCTGAAGTAAGACTATAGGCTATGCCCTCACAGCATTGTCCAATTAACCACTGGGTCTTTCTGCCTCTTTGCTGGCAAGAGGATTTATTCTCCATTCTGTTCCCTGTCCACCTCATAGCTGTGAAAGGTAAGAAATTATTTTACTGTTTCTGTGTGAAAAATCTCCTGAATCCATCTCATTCCTGAGAGATAAGAAGAAGCTGAAATCTATATGTGATTTAGCAGGTCACCAGGGTCAGTGAAACACCAGATATGCAGACCCATTGGGCAGAGCTGAGCTTATCTCTTCTATAACACCTGAGTCTGATGAATATGGAATCTCAGGTTCACATGAAAGTAAAATAAAATTGGCATTCCTGAAATTGCAGTGATGCAAAAACTGTTAATCTGATAAGCATATAAACTTTCTGTATCTTTTAAAAGAGGGTTAAACAACAGCCTCCTATGTTTCCTATTTCTAAACCAGTTCTCTTGCTTCTGCTTGAAGAACACTTTAGCATTGTCTTACACCTTAAGGGTGTGTGGTAATGCCAGGAAACCTGAACTCCTCTCCAATCTAGAACCCATAAATGTGGCTGGATACATTAATGATGATAATCACATTGCAGGAAATTATTGCCAGGCCAGCAGGAGTTAAGGTGTTGAAGGGAACTACCAATCAATCAGTTATTATTCATTCTCTCCAGGAAAAACAAGGTCAGCATAATCTGACATGAAATTTGTACGGCATAAATGACCTTTCAATATGAATGTGAACAATGATGAAGAAATAGTGTAAACATGAATTATTAAATTATTGAAAGGTTAACAAATAGCTGCATTTCACTTGGGCATATGTAAGTGAACTTTTCTAAGAAATAAGGAAAAATAAAACTTGTAGCTGAAGGTCAGTCAAGATGAGGGCCTTGCTCATGACGCTTTTACGAGAAATATAAGCCCTTCCCCAAAGATGTCATATCACAGTCTTATGCCTGCATCCTTCAATCTAACTTTAATAATGAGCCTGCATGGAGCTGTACTGACTTCAGGAATTCAAATGTGGAAGGATTAGACTTGAACCTTTGCAACTTCTAAAACTTGTGTATAGCAAATTTTTTTAACACTTTGACTCAAATTGCATACACAAAATTAGAAGAAAAAAATTATTCTGATGAATAACTTGAGCCAGTGCATTTACCAATCAATTACATTGAAATATAAGCTTATCAGAAAAAGCAAATTAAATTCTTATATTTTTAAAATATCACTCTTTACAGAAAAAAATTAAGAAAGGGACATGATAACAACCATGACTGAAGAAAAATAAATCAGTAATTGGCAAAGTAATGACATTTGTTGCTGTTTCAGTCAACCAGATATCTTACCCACCCCTACTTATAGTTGGGTAGGCAATTAGTATGCATAACTCATGCACAGATTTGACACTTTTATAGCAAAGGATCTGCCAGTAGATTGGTGCTTTCATTCTTTCTTGTGTAAAAAAAAACAAACCAAAACCTCTTTAAGGGTGGCATTAAGGCACTACCTGTATTGACACTGCCAATTAATTTGACAAGTCTTTTTGATTGATTAGCTATAACTGCTTGACACAAAGGACATACTACTGTATACCTTTCTTTTTTCTTTGCTGTGGGACAGCTCTGTCTGGTATATCAGGATTTATTTTTACATCCACCCTTTGTTTTTAACGTTGGTTAATGATTGTGGAAGACACATTCAAGTTTGTGAGGAAAATGGATATGGTAACAGAATTTATCTTTACCCTGAGGTTTTGTAGGATGCTGGTAGGACAGGGTAGAATTTAGCATGCAACAGTTAAAACTCTTTACTTTGGTCGTATCTCCCAAGAATATTTCAAACACAGATTTTACTTCCAGTTTTCCTTTTTTTTTTTTCTTAGCTAAACATCTTTACCTACTGAAATACTGCAAAAGGAAATCTTAATTTAGGGAATCATGGTTATAAAAATAAGCTAGATGTTATTAAGCATGATTATTTAACTCAGCAGTAGAAGTTTCATAATCAAAATGTTGTTTTATTTAGCTTTTCCACTGTAGAACCTTCCTCAGAACTTATGTGAAGTAACCCAAGAGAATAAACATCAGTGAACCCTGAGAGCAGTCTGTCTACACCCTGCCATTTTTGTACTTCAGAGGATCTGAATCAAGTAATTGAACAAGTTAGAGCAGAAATCAAATCTTAGCAGTCCAGTAATCAACAGATCCTTATGGAACTGTAAAATGCCTTTTTGTTGTACTTGGGTGTGTATGTATTTGAATTGTCACAAAGTCCAGTAAATGTCTCAGTTCTATCACAGTCCTTTGAAGGAAGAAAAGGGTTGTGGCATTGTTGAACACATAAATGACACTGTATGATCATTAACATTTATATCACACTTTTCATTCAAAGCTTTTAAGTAGTCTTCAAAAACCATGGAAGTTTCATTGAGTTCCACTGCCAGTAAGTATATCTTAAGAAAGGTTTTTAAAAACTCAGCAAAATTAGCAAGATAATTTGCTTCACCTTTAATTAAAGATATCTTCTCTAATGTAATCATGACACTATTAAGGAAAGAATCAAACTTGTGCAGTGTAGTTACATGTTATAATGATAAAATACACAGACACAGACTAAGAGATTAAATCCACTAGATTTTTTCCAATAGTAGTAATATCTAGCATGATTAAACCTCACTCCTCACATTTGCATCTTTTTAATTTCAAATTTTCATTTTCTTATAATTTATGTCCTCTAACACAATTACAGATCTCAGAATGTTTGCCCTGGGCTGGACTAAAGTTCCTCTGGGTTGACCATCTTGTTTAGGACAACAGCATGTAACTAGAAGACTATTTATTAGCAGGGCAAGTAAATAGTTTTCTTTCTTGGACAATGTGGTGAGACATTTATTTGATGTTCTGTGAATCCACCGCAATTCTGGTGTTACCAGTACATTGTTTTTTGGCGAAGTCAAATACAGTTGTAAATTCCTTCTGAAGTTATTAGAGTGGTGCAAAAATCAGCACAGATTAAGGTCTGATCACTGGAGATACACACTCAGTTTTTTCAAGAAAGAGAGAATAGCCTGCCTAATTACTTGGGAAGATATTGGCAACACCCAAACTGGAGGCACACAGTTTAGGATACTACCTACATGAAGGAGACAATTTAAGATCTCTACATAGTAAGTGAAGAGGGCAAGGATCAAGCAAGGTACAAATAACAGCATTAGGTCTAGCTGGAACGGCCTTTTGGAAGGACATATATCTCTCACTCATTTTCTTACATGAGACTCCTGAAGTCAGCATTCCTAAAGTTTTAGAGTGAAAATACTCTTTACTACTTCTAATATATGAAACTGCATTTTTCCAGTGTACAGGATGTTCAAAGGTAGCAAGTTGTGGGGACCTTACCTTAGGGCAGTCTAAAAATACTAAATTCCATGCCCAGGTGATGAATTTTCTCACAGTTTTGCCTATTCATGTGTGGAACTGGCTTGTTGACTGGTGGCTTAATGTTCAGAAAGCATGCCAATATTTGGATTCTTCTCTAGCAAATCCAGGTGTGTCTTCCAGTTTGTGTGAAACACATCTCTAACACCCTGCTTGTGCCAGATACCTATTCATAAAATACTTAGAACATCTTTTTTTCATTTCCTGTTGCTTTCTTCTCATCATCCTGGTAAGACCATGAAAGTAGCATGAGAAATGTTGGCAGTATTGTGAATATTCTGTTCAAGTCCTTTCCTTTCAGTTCTGCTGATCTACAGCACAGAGTGTGCTGGGGCTGCTCTGTCAATGGGACATCTGAATGCTCCTGATGAAATTTCTCTGGAGGCAATATGAAAAACCCCTGATGATAGAAGATAGGGGGAAAAATGAAGTTATAAAACCCCTTTGAGGGACAGCATCACTACCAGAGTAGTCACAACCCAGACCCAAGAGGCATACTGTTGGATCGGCTTTACAGGTCAGGCTTGTTGGAAATACTATGATAAAGAAATTAAGATTTGATTATATAAAAAAGCTAGGTTTGATTAAGAGGTAGAAAATTGTGAAGCTTAACGTATAGGAGTGTTAAGTTTGAAATGTAGTCATAGAAACTTTAGGAACTGTGTTATGTGTGACCATAGGAACCTTAGTATGGTTAAGTTTGAAATAAGCTAACCATAGAAACTTCACCAGGAACTTACTGGTTTTCTTATGTTTTGTTTCAAGAAACTAAGGAAACCGCCATGGACACCAGTCTGCTGCTTGGAAACCCCCTTACCCTTCCCATCTCAATTTGAGTATCGAGGATTCCAATCAGTAGAACTACGTGAAATTAACCAATTATTGTTTTTAAATAAGAATATTGATAAGGTGATATAATCAAAAGACCAATCATTATAAAGGTTAAATTTAAGAGCGAGCATAGTATGCATTTTTATGTAAAGAGCTTATGTAACAATGACTTGACAGAAAAAGTTTTAAAAACCTGATGAATTTAATGTTAAGCTGGACACGCCTTTGGAGGAGCTATCCCCCATGTCCCCAGCGCTGCAATAAATGAAGTGCCTGCTTCTTAACATCACATCGGTGTTAAGGAGTTTTATTCCGGATTTCGGTAACAGGCTGAAGGACTTTCTGAGCCAGAAAAGAGCTTAATATCATCCACAAGAGGATTTCAAAATAGGGTAGAGTGGCAGCTAAACTTGCATTAAATTTAGAATAGTCCTTGTATGTACTTTTAAGTATAGTATCTATAGGACAGTATGATTGAGGTGTAACAAGAAAAAGGGAAGGGCTTTTTTTTCCCCTTTGCATATATGAGGAAGAAATGGAGAAGGAAAGAAAGCATTAGATATTTATTGCTATGTTTGCCTCCAGCATTCAGCACAAGGCTATTACTCTTTAATGTGATTGCATTCAATAGAGCCGTAGATCAATAGTCAGTTGATATGTGCTTTGGAAACACTGACAGACTAGGAAAAATTCTCTGCCCCAGGCTCTCTTGAACTCAGTGATGCTTTTGATTAGTGTGTGTGTCCTCAGATGCAGAACCTGCTATTTTAACAGTACAAGCCTTGCATCCCATGCTTTACACTGGAAAGATGGTGTAAAAGGAGGCAGAGGATTAAAAAAATCCACCAACACATTGCAACTAGCAAACCGGTTTGGAAAATTAAACACTAAATAATGAACTTGAGCTGATGTGCATTCAGCCTAAAGTTGTGTTGCTCTTGGCAGTGATATATGAGTAGTTTAGTCCCATGGGGGAACAGAAATTACCACTCAGCCAAATGATAATGGTTGGACTGTCTGTTCTAGTGGTTTAATTTCTCTTCACACAGTCAAGTGTAATGGCCTGACAGTCACACAGAATTGAGAGATATCAACAGCCTTCTGCAGTGGCAGCAGGAGACCAGGCAGGTTGTGCAAGGGCATCTTAAATTGCACTCGATAACCCATGTTTAAGCACCTGAATTGCACTCCTAGTATTACTGCAGTACAGCCATCAGATGAAAGACAATTAAAGTAACGGTGTGGTAGGAAAAGGTTCCTTGTAGCTTAAGACAGAGACTATTTGCAAAGGAAAAGAAAAATTCTTATTTTGTTCATAAATACTTAGTGAAGTATTTTACCCCTATCTTTGCCCTAACTTTTTCTCTACACTACAATTTTTTTAAGTCTGAGAAAGTGTTAACAAGAAAGAAAATATATTCCTTCCCTTTCTAGTTTAGAGACAGGAGAAATTAGGAGAAACTTTGAGCAACTTGTCTGAACCAAACTGAATCCTTCGTAATCCATAGCAATGGAAGTTTTAAAATTGCAAATGTTTATTGTTGTAAGAATAAATGAAATTCAAAACATACCAAGCTATCAGCCTGGTTGTATCTACTGATAGGACAATGACATGACAATGACTTTCATAATCATTTTACTCACTTTCATGTCATCTTTCTCTTCTGTGTAAAGCCATAACTTTAGTTCAGATTAAGCATCTGAACTGTGTGAATTAAATTAATATTACTCCACAGAAATGGAAAAATTATATGAAAATTTCTGGCCTTTAATCTAACACTGCTGACAAAGGATGAACAACAGGAACATGGAAGAAGTCAGAGATTTCCAAGTCTCTTCTCCATGGTTTAGGTTTCCCCTTGCACACAAGTAATGCTGTAGCAAATACAGTCAATGTTGATGTGACAGCAGATTTTCAGCTGACAAAATTTGGCATTAATATAATTCAAGTTCATTAAACATTATACTTGTTAAACAAATCTGTGAGATTTATTTTGTTTTGTTTCATGTCTATTTGGTAAAAACTGTGGTCATTATATTTGCTTTTAGAGTTGTTTCATTCCTGCCCTTTTCAGTTTTTGTGTCCTTTTTTCCCTCACTCAAATGACTATCAGGAAATCTTTTGTGCTTGTAACCACATATTTCACCACTGCAAATCTTGTTCAGAGCACAAGCTCAGTCTTTAAAGCACAGTCAGTCCTCACGGACAGTACTGCTGCTACCTGAAATGCCTCCTAATATGACATCTTTCTGACCAGCTTTTAAAGATGTCTTTCCTTTCCAGAGCCCTTGCTGTATGCCTGTGAATTCACTGCATTGCTGTTCCAGGGACAGTTCTCACAAATCATTTACGTATGCAGAAAGTGCACGCACCGGTGAACTGCATCTGTCTAGGCTGGGTAACAAGGGCAAGCTACACAACAAGCCAGTTCTGAAACTTTGCATTTAGCTTGTTCCATGATGAAATGTCACCTGTTTCTGAATATTTGCCATTCCTCCTAATGTCACCAACTTTTTGCCACTTTCAGGAAAGTGCTGAATTTTGAAGAGATCTACAGTGCCTGGTTGATGTTCCAGTGTAATGAAAATCTAATTTAACCAGTTGGTTGGGATTATTTTCTGTGTACTCTAATTCATTGTACAAAATACTGGCCTCTTTTTGCTGTATTTTGTTATATATAGGAGCCATCTACTCCTATATATGGTAAGCATTGCAGCCTTGGTCTCTTTGCCTCACTGTCAATTTCTCAGAAAGAGATGAGTAACAAGAAAATCATGAGGGGATCCAAAAGTTTCCCTGCAGTGAAAACAAGTTAAACAGAACTTCAAAACAGTCCTTTTCCCCAGCAAAATCTTTCCTCTTGGTCAGAGGATGATGTAGAAGGATGGGCTGTGAGCTCTTCTAGATTGTCGATGATGTATCCATTGCTGGACACACTGATCAAATATCTGCTCCTACAGCATGCAGGTAAAAATGGCTGGCTGGTGCAGATATTGCTTTATACCTTTACTTCATAGAGAAAGTAGAAGCAGCACAGAGGTTTTGGGAGAAAACTGCCTCAGATTAAAACCATTATGCTGCACTTATTTCTGAGCAGAATGAAATTAAGACTCTTCTCAGTCTTGAGAAGCCTTTTCTCCTTGGGAAAACTAAAGGGTCAGTTTCTTGTCTGTGACCCTGCTGCTTCCTGAACTTCTTGGAAGATCTAGGGAAAAGGGAAACAGTTGTGTCTGGCATAAGCAAAACTCACTAGTGGGCAGAGAGGTTGGAATAAAGAGGTAGGATTTATGCCAGCCTTCCTGGTCTCTTTTGATTGCTATAGTCTAGGCAAAGGCATGGGTTACCCTATCCCTAATCCTACAAACAATTTAAATGGATTATTGAATCTCAGCTCTCACCTGCAGTGCATTTCCTCACAATATCCTGTTCACCAAGTCATCTTGTTCCACATTACCTTTTTTCAGTAGGGTACCAGCCACCTCATTCTTGTTTATGCATCTTCTAGAGTGAGTGAGGGATGCCTGCTAAGCCAAGCTTACAGTTCATATTATCCCATTAATAATCCTCACAAACTCCTGCACTGGCAATTTACCTTACCCCAAATGTCCTTGTGTCCTAGATATAAGCAACTTGCTTTTACTCCTATGACAGCAAGTTGGACAAAAATATTATTCCAGAGGGACCAGGACTGTTACTGAATTTTGATTCAGGGAATAATGAAATACACTGTCAGAGACAGCTGCTTGTTATAATAATGTCAGCTTAGAGTTTAGCCCATCACCAGAAGATGAATATTGGACAACACAATCAACAAAACCACAGTTTCCTCCCACTGGTTAGATGGAAGATCAGGAGTGATTTTACTATATTCTTTAAATCTAGAAGGTTCAATAGAGTTTATTTTTTCCTCTGTTCCAGTCAAGTGATGGTAGTGATTTTCACATCTATATTTCTTTCCAATTTCTATTAGCAATACCTTGTTGAATGTGGATTTCAGCATAGCCTACCTGGCTGCCCCACATAAGAAATGGTGATGATTCTCCCAACTGGATTTGGTATTTTAGAAAAGTTCAGCAGGTACTTTCAGAGACGAGTATTTGTCAGAGCATGATTAGGATGGTAGCTACTAAAAATGATCTCAGAGAGAGGAGATTACACAGACCAGTTGCACACCTGAGTGAAGCTATCCCTCCAGAGTACACAGGGAAAAGCTCAAAATTCAGTTAAGTAGGAGGGAAAGGGAGGAGTATAATACTTGTATTGAAATAGTATCATGCATTTCTTACCCTGGTGCGGGTATCTTCTCCTACCAGTGAAATATACTCAATATTTTTTTCCTCTGTGGATCTTGGCTAGCTCAGAGTTTGGATGTAATTGCAAAGACTCATTCTTGACTAGATTGCAGTCACTGTAATAGTGAGCATGAGATGAAAAGCCCAAGGAGCTAGGTTTCAAGCCCATTTCTGCTGGAGCCTAGATTACCTTCTGGGGCAATGCACCTCCTATACCCCAGCTACTACAAACTATCTTTGCTGATAATATAAAAAATGCCCTATTTATGTCTCTGCTCAGAAAGGAAGAATCCTAAGGCTTGGAAGTTTCTTTCTATAGTTTCTCCTGAATCCCTGAGACATAACATTTTATCCTTAGAAGTCCTGAAGCTGAGCCTAGCTGTAACAGGTGGGGAAGGAAAAAATCAAGTGTGTTTTTCTGTTTTGTGAGGGCAAATACTCACAGCTCTGCTCACAATGTAAATTGATTTCTAACAAATAATGAAGTCTTGAATGACTGCTCTATTTGGGGTTTTGTGTTTTTCTTCTTCTCACTCTTTCTACCGCAAACAGACATCTTCTGGTCACTTTCATTAGATTCCAAAGCTGAAGTAGGAAAAAAGAAATCCACTTCAGAAATAAAATTAGAATATTATTGTGAAGTATTGACCATAGAAAATTGTGACCCTGCGGTTCAGTCTCCTGCATAACCCATTGAAAAAGTTTCACCCAAAAGACTCCAGCAGCATATTGGAATAGATAGGTATTAAATTTTTCAGGCATACTGGTGCAACAGTCTTGTAGTTAATCCACTGTATACCAGAACCCTCAATCACATTACTGAATGTCTGGCTAATAAATCAGCAGTCTTACAATAGAATGCCTTATGAACTAGAATTGCTTCTTAATTAAAATCTAAAGCAAACAAACAGAAAGACATGATTGTCTCCTGAAATGGCATTTTGACTGTTATATCTCCATATGAGCTGCTGCTCACTGCCAATGTTTTCCTAGTACCCAGTGCAGATCAGCAGAATATTAAGAAGTGAAATTTGTATTAGACAACAGATGTGCTCTGACTCAGCTGAAGTTCTGTATACTCAGCTGGAGGCAACTGGTTAATGCTGAATATTGAACAATGTTTAATATCGGATGAGTGCTTGATGCTCATTCATGAACATGTATTTTGGAAATTCAGGGCTATTGTTCTTGGGAAAGAGTACACAGAATTGTCTCAAATATGTTAGAGGATACTTAAAAACCACAAACCACTGTGAGCAGGATGTCAGTTATACATAAACTCTGTAAAAATAAAACAAAAAAGTCAAGAAACACCAAGAGGAAAGAGTCTGGCACTGGACTAAAAACTACCTAACATTTACCAAAATCTGTGGAACATATCAGAGGGCCTAAATCTGCAAGATTATGGAGAAAATGCTGGTCAGAACTCACATACAGTTATAGCTTGGTGGCTGTAAAATATGAGTAGAGATGGTGTCACTGTAGTGACTGGTAACTGTGAAACAGACTTAATGTAACACTAAAAAAAATGAATGTATTAATACATTCTAGGGTCACTGCACACACATTGAAGCCTTTTTTTTCTCTGTAATGAGTCCTGCTCTATACATTTGTTATTTGTATCCCTAGCAAGGCAGAGTATTTCTGCTGTAAACCTGGGTAACTGATTATTCATTCATTTGTTTATTTATTTATTTAAGCTGTGTTCATGTGCTTTTTTAGTAAATTTTTAGTTTTGACATGATTCTTCTCGTGTAGAGCTGTTATTGGTAGTCTAAAAATTAATAATTGGACTATGGGCATGGAGCTCCTGTTCATATGAAGATCAGCATTTCTATGTGTATTTTACGAGCAGGGGCCAGTTTAAATCAGAGGAAAATGGACATGGTCACTACCAGGGTCTAGCCAAGCAAATGAACAGCTTTCCAAGTGACTATCTAAACACCAGATGTAATGTTTGCTACTCAAGTACTGATGATGTGTCATTGAGGGTTGTGCCACAATATGAGCCCATGGTCTCCCAGACTCCACATCCCTTCAACAAGTTAAAGAGACCAAACAGATTTACTCATGGACACTTTGGCATGGACACCTGTCAACAAAATACAAATACTGATCTGCAGGCCCAGTTAAATTACAGACAGATAATGCAACAAGTCCTGCACTGCAAGAGGGAATACTGAGCGAGCAATGAGCAAGTTGAAGGAATTTTGCCTTTCAAAATTATTCACAGACTGCTGCTTGACCTTTGCTGCTTGCTCTTTCCCAAGAACCTCTTAGACGAGAGCAGAGTGTGGGTGTGATGATCTTTGGTGCCACATTCCCCTCTCACTGGTTTTCTAAGACCTGATTCTTCTGAGACCCCCTCTGTCACTTGGCCAAGAGACAGCCACTGCCTCCGAGAGGAAGGCGCTCCTGCGTGGGTGATGATGGAAGGAGAGGGACGTGCTAGAGAATGCAAAGGAAAGCAGCTTGCATGGCCAGTTGTGTGACCCCATGTGCAAGCATATCTTGAAGGAGAGAGTTGCATTTTGATCATGTGATGTCATAAATCTTTTTGTAGAGAGGGGAAAGGGCCTTAGCATGGTTTTGTAAAACGTCCTTTGGATTGTATCAACTGAAAGCTGTAATCTAAAATCATTAATCATCATTGCTGGAATGAGATATAGGAATAGTATAAAGATAATCTGTATTTCCAGAAAGGGGCTATCCATCAGCAGTTCAGAGCAATGTGGGGCATTAGCAGTGTAAAATGGCTTCACGTTCAGGTCAGGGAGGATCAATAAGAGTATGTATTGCACAGTATGACACCATGTTTTGGATTTAACTGAGTTCACATGATTTGCCTGTAAAGTGAGTAGGAGCTTGTAAAAAGAATTGGAAGAAGTAGACAAGATCTATATTAAATTCTATATCTAAATATGATACTACCATGCCTGAAAATACTTCCAAAAAAGAGATTATTCACTCAAAACCTGTGAAATGATCTCAAAGAGGATGTTTCTTATTTACTTCATTGTTCAGAGATTCTTGGTACTATTTCAATTGTCAGCTCCCAAAGCAGGGGGAATATAATTTTCTGTTTATTTTTTAGATTTTAGGTTACATTAAACATACCAAAGTAACATTATTTTTTCACAAAATATCAGCGCCTTTCCATTTGTTTTTCAAAACAGGGATGAAAGCCTCAAGGGAATAGCTGAAATCCACATTAATTTTTTTAACAGTAGTAACAGAGAAAGTCAAAATAATTTCATTTTTGTATCTCTTAATAAAGCATTGGTGGTTTATGTGCAAGTTTCCTTTGACTTTTTTTTTTTTTGCTATTTCAAAGAAGGCAAACTCTTCTTAAATTTTATTTATGAATTAGCTTTATGAAAACAAATGTTCAAACCACAGGCACAGCCTTTACTAACAGCATTCTAGGAACAAAACCTGGAAGTTCCTTAATTATTTTGTACAAATACTAAGATTTTAGCTTTTACTATTGACCATAGTGAGCCAAGTATTTTTATATCACGTGACATGCCAAGCTTAGTCAATGATTAAAAAGGTATATTCCTCTATATCATGTCTTTCAACTGCCCCACTCTTTTCCTCTTAGATAAGGTTGCTTATTATTTTGTGCTTAATAGAATTTCTGGGCAATTTCTGGATTGTTAAAATTCAACAATCTAACTTCAGAAATCTTCACAAAAAATTATGAGGAAACACATGTTGTGCATGTCAAAACTGATAGGATATTTCCAAAACTACTTAATTCATCATTATCAAATGTTATGACACCAGCATTGGCTTGCCAGGCAAAACTATATCATATTGTAGAAGTTCAGAAACTAAGATTTAAAATCAGAAGATAAATTATTTGTCCTCATACTTAGTGGTCCTGCATTTGTAACTGTTATGTTGCTTCTGCTAATGCATTTCTAATGATTTCGGTAAAAATTATAGTTTTTCATTTCTTTTTATTTTCTTGCTTCTTGTTAATCTTGAAGTTTGCCTCAGCATCAGCGGTAAAGTCAGCGGGAGTTTAAAAACTGAGGTGTGAATTACTTACCTTTTGATATACAGCAGAAACTGCAGAAAAGGATGGGATGGACTTTAATGACTGTACTTTAAAGTTTCACCTTTAGTTTAGTTTCACAAGACAACATTCTAACACGCTTGAAGAAAAATATAACAAAATTGTAAAATGGAGAAAGGTTCAATGATTTTTTATGGAAAATCCAATGACAAATTGAAAGAAAAATCAGCAATGTTTTCTTCTGATTGACCTACTAATGGCCTAAATTGAGTGCCTCAGTCTGATCAATATTTCACATTAGTCAATAACTTACAGCATGTCTTAGTTTTGGCTCTGGTCACTTAATTAATATGGTTTTAAATTTTTTTAAAATGTAATTTGTGGTGAATTACATAATGAACCTTGTCTGTTTCTGCTCATTCCAAGCTACTAAGGAAAGCCAAAGCATCAGCAAGATAGCCTAGGAACATGACCCCATTCATTACATCTTAGAAATATACATTGTCGTAGTACATCTGAAACCCCTGATGAATACTTTTTCTCTGGTATTGAACACTTAATGAAATTTAAAGCAACTTATCTTAGGAAAATCACACATGGATTAATAACAGAACTAGCTCCTACTGCCTCCCCAGACTGAGTGCATATATGTGAGAGCCTGAAAGATTTAATGTCTTAAACATTGTGGTGGGGCAAGTTCTGCTTAACAACGAACCCTGCATAACAATGAACCACAGATGAAAACAGGCCCATCAGCACAGACCGGCACAGGACACCAGCCACAGGACAGGGAGGGCGTGCCGGAGGGTGCACAGCTCCGTGTTCTGTGTTCTGATGTGCTGAGCAGGGCAGCTCACCATGCATGGCCAAAGATCAGGCAATGGTCATGTCTGCAGGGAAGGAGAAGTTACTCCCCAAACGACCCCCAAGCCCACCGACCCATTTCCTGAAGGTTCTGAAAGCACAAACCGCACATGACACCTAATTAGCCTAATGAGTCTGAGTGCTGGCCTGAAGAAGGGGCAAGGAGATGACAAAAGGAAACAAACTGAAGCCCCACGTGTGTATGCCCACCAGAACTGGACCCCTCAGCTGGCTGTACCAACACTGGAACCAGGACCGGGGAAATAGTTCTCTTTCCTTTTCCTCTTTCTTTCTTCTTTTCCTCTTTCTCTCTCTGTCTCACTCTCTCTTTCACTCTCCTTTTCCATAACTCCTACACCTCATCCGTTTAAGACATAAAACCATTGACCAAGTCTGGGACTAGGATTGGATCCAGCTGCCCCTGGGCCCTTCTCTGAGAAGGAGTCTAGAAAGCAAGGGGGTCTGCTCTGAACCTCGTGACCCAAGAGGAGGGATCTCCTTATTCCCTGAATTGATGTATATGGTTACCACGGGATACACGGTTTACTGAGGCAGTTTCATGCCAGTTCCTGTTGTGAAACTCTCATGTTGTGAAAGACCACACCACCTACTGTTACACCTTCCAAGTTCAGGCTGCTTCTGCCATGAATAAAATGTTTCACTGATCATTTGGTGTCATTTCACCTTAATTTAGCCCGAGGGAATTCTGAACTCACCACGACTCCTCCCTGGTCTGTCCATCCTGGGTCGTGAAAATATAGTAGCAGAACTCTTCCTGAAGGCACAATAATAGTGTGATTTTCTAATTTTAGCTGTGATTTTCTAAAAAATACAAATGAGACCAGACATGTGAAAAATGTTTCTTCCTTGCTTGCATCTAGAACTTGCTTGCAGGTATTTGCATTTCCTTCATTCCAGGACTGAATCAAGTACATCTGATTCAGTCTTGGATTGTGGCATATGCTAAATCAGCAGGATGAAAACTCAGTTTGCATTTGACATTCCTTCACTTCAATAGGAAACACTGTTGTCCCTCAAATGGGGTTCATTTACCCAGCGTGCAAATCAATAACACAGAGAGTTGAGTTACTTTCATTGATGCACATGAATGGGTGCCTGTCTCAAGGCAGCACACCTTTGTCTCAAAAATTCCCACATGTATATACTTAAGTAATACATATTCACAGTATTTCCCTCAATGATTGGTTCTTTCATCTTCTCCTCTGTTGTAAATTAGTGCACAGACTCTTTCTTCTTCCTTCAGTGTCTTCTTTTGAGTAGGTGGTATCATTTGAGTAGGTTGTCAATGAGTTGGTGGTCACGACCTCCCCCTGTAGGAATCACCTTTTACCTACTTCTTATTCTGTCTTGGCAGTTCCAAGTGGTTCTTCAAGGTTTGTTGATCAGACCACAATCCATTACCTTTTCTGACATAAACATAAAGCCCCATTGTCTAATAGTTAGTTCCTAAACACTAAATCATATCTATTATTGTTTCCCTATTTTAAATATTAACTCATGGGGGCTGTATACAGGACTTTAGCAGTTCCATGGTTATTTCAATCATGCATAGTAATTGATAATAACACCATACATGATGTTTTCTTCAAAAATACTTAAATTTATCTACTCATTAGGTCCTCAGTGAGACTTGCGTTGATTGACTTGGAACTAAATCAGTAATTACATACAGACTGTGCTACTTAGCTGTTCTCTAATAGTATGATCCTTAAAAAAGAAGAAAAGAAAAAAGACATAAAGAAAAAAGTATAATTTGGTTTTGGCGTGTGATTTACACAGGTTAGTTAGACTCAGATTTTGCTTGTGTAAATGAAATTCAGTCATTTGTTATACAGCGGTCTCATATTAATGCTGAAGTAAATGTATCAGGTGCTTCTAAGCTTCATGAGAAGTCATGTGTTTGATCACTCAAGAAACAAGCAAAAAAAAAAAAAATTATATGGTTGACATCCAGTGTTGAAATTGGGAAGGACTATGTAATGAAATATTTCAAGTGGAACTGTTATTCAGGAACATAGACCACTTCAGGGTCCTCAGAGACAGTAAGACTATCAGAGCTCTCTGCAGACATGTTTTCTGCTTTGGAGTTACTGGTCTTTAAATTAACATGCATGAGTTAAAAATAGAAACCCTGGCATCCTGTGGATCTTCAGGTGCTAATAGACACCAGTCCTCTAGATTGCTTTTGTGAGCTGCTACTTTTGTTACATGTATATAAGAATAACCTAAATGACGCTTACTAAACAGTTGACATGCTAGTTTGCAATTATTAGTTATGTCCTTGTTGTGAATGGAAAAGGTATAGTTAATTCTAACTAGTATTTCTTCTTTACAGACTACTCTAAAAGTTGAAAAAATACAACGTTCTAATTAAACTTTAAAAAATGTCTTTGTTGGAGAGCTATTAATATCCAGAAACTTCATTTTTTTTTCTGCACTATGTCTCAAACTTGTGGTTAGTTAACCAGTCATTGTGCTTTGATATTTGTTCATCAGCTTCTATGAAGTGACCAAATGCCACCCATGCATTTCTTCATGAACAGGAGTCATGTCACGATAGATACAGACAGAAGTACCTTTTATTTCCTGTTCTGCTGGAGAAAGACCAGAACATGACTGAGCATTTAGAAAGTGGATAACAAAGAATGTTCTGATGACTAAAACCTGCAGATGCTCAGCTGGCCTTAGTGACATTTGAGTCACTGGGAGAATGTAGTTCTGTAATCACAGAAATAAACCATAAGGAGGGATCTCTGAAGGCCATCTTGTCCAAAATCATCACCCAAAGCAAAGCTGACTGTCGTGGTTTAACCCCAGCCAGCAACTAAACACCACGCAGCCGCTCACTCACTCCCCCCCCACCCAGTGGGATGGGGGAGAAAATCGGGAAAAGAAGCAAAACCCGTGGGTTGAGATAAGAACGGTTTAATAGAACAGAAAAAGAAGAAACTAATAATGATAATGATAACACTAATAAAATGACAACAGCAATAATGAAAGGATTGGAATGTACAAATGATGCGCAGTGCAATTGCTCACCACCCGCCGACCGACACCCCGCCAGTCCCCGAGCGGCGAATCCCTGCCCCCACTTCCCCGTTCCTATACTAGATGGGACGTCACATGGTATGGAATACACCGTTGGCCAGTTTGGGTCAGGTGCCCTGGCTGTGTCCTGTGCCAACTTCTTGTGCCCCTCCAGCTTTCTCACTGGCTGGGCATGAGAAGCTGAAAAATCCTTGACATTAGTCTAAACACTACTGAGCAACAACTGAAAACATCAGTGTGTTATCAACATTCTTCTCATACTGAACTCAAAACATAGCACTGTACCAGCTACTAGGAAGACAGTTAACTCTATCCCAGCTGAAACCAGGACACTGACTTAAAAGTTAGATCCAGCTTCAAAGTTACACCATGTTGCACAAGTTCATATTCAGTGAAGTTCTAAATAGCTCCATGGATAGACTTTCCTCTCTGGACAATTTTTTCAATGCAGAGTTTGTACCTCTGCTGCACTAAAACCAGTAGCTCTGGGTAGGTAAGAAAAAATTGTCTATCAGTGCTAGACACCGTGGATTGTTGAGAGAAAGCTAAAGTTACATGGAAACATCAAATTTTCCTGCAACTATTTGTACTGCTGATCTATACGTAATATTTACTACATGTATGTACATCATGTTTGCAGTGGGAAGTTTACAGCATTTATGCACAATCTGTAGGTATTAATTGCTGGGAAGTGCAATGATATATCAAGAGAAAATCTTGCACAGCTCTTGCACACATCCTTTAACTTCTAGTATTGTGCACAATAGGTCTGAGATGGTGTAAGAGAACAATTAAAAAAATCCCACAGCTGAAAGGAAAAAAATTTTCTGAAAACTTAGATTCTCAGTGTAGTAAATCTGATCCTTAAAAGGACCTCTCAGAAAAGCACATTTCAAGCTGCAGTAACCCTATGGAACTTAAGGTATTTAGCATGCAAGATATGTTTCCTTAATGTTTCATTTTTTTCAGTTGCCCTGAACATACTTAAGGATGCAAGGTTTGTGTTATTTGTTAGCATTGTAAGCATTGTTATGCTTAAAAAAACCCAAAACAAACAAACAAAAAGGCAAAAAGGATTTGCATATGTTTTAAGCTCAGAATTTTTTTTAAACGTAAGAAAGATCAACAGCACAGCCCTTGAATTTCAGTCACTGTAAATACCTTAGAGAAATTGTTCATACAATCTATACATAGACTTGCTACAGTGCCATAGTAAGGAAGGATTTTATCCACAAGAAACAGGAATAGAGTTTTACTGTTTAAACAGTGACTCACTGAATGGCACAATGGTAATCTACTTACCTATCTGTCAAACCATCTACCTATCATCTTTATTAATAAACTTTGTTGTACTGAATCTCAAACATATATGAAAAAAAGATGATGATGCAAGAGACTGTATACTACACATGAAGAATCATACAGTCATTTCCAAATAAATTTCCTGAGAACAACAACAACTAAAAAAAAATTATTGAATTTGATGCATAATTTGAGTGTCTCAAGCTCTATTACAATAGCTATTAAGGTTTTTGTATGAAGAGTCTAGGACAAGAGTCCTGGATAAGAGTCCAGGAATGAGTGGAACATGGCCTCAAAAGTGCTACAAGTATTCTACATTTCCTCAGAAGTTCAACAATTTAGAGCTACAGAAAGATAAGACTGGGCAAATTTCCAGTTCTTCCATTTTATCTAAAAGGCTGTGTATGATTTCCTACATGTTCAGAGCTGAATATTCAGTGCTCAGTATTTAGTGCTCAATATTTTTGTCCTTTCAGAGAGTTCTTATTTTAACTTTTTTCCCTCCTGTTTCAGTTTATATGATAGCTTATGTTGCTATTAAGAATTACCAGAACAGAATTTAAAACAAAGTAACAGAACTAAATGATTGTATAATGCTAATTCAGGAAAGTTTTCTGATTCAGCTTTTTCATATAGTATCTTGTATTGCCTTTATGTTGTTTTTCTCAGAAGGTACCTTTCTGCCTTTTCAGTGTGTACAAGAAACACTGAAATAGGTAGTACAGAACCACAAATCACAAGATCACAAAATGATTGAGGGACCTCTTGAGATCACCTAGTCCAGCTTCTCCTCTAATAGATGGTTCAAGCCCTCAGACATCTTCATGGCCCTTCACTGGATTCAATTTGGTATGTTTATGTCTCTGTTATATGGGGAGCCCAGCACTCCAGATGTGTCTCATTGGCTTTGAGTAGAGAGAAAAGATTACGTCTCTTGACCTGCTGGCAACACTGTGCCTAATGCAGCCCAGGAGGCTGTTGGCCTTCCTTGCTGCAAGGGTGCCTTGCTGGCTCATGGTCAACCTAGTTTCCATCAGGAGTCCCAGGTCCTTCTCTGTGAAGTTGCACTCCAGCAAGTTGGTCTCCAGCCTGTTCTAGCGCATAGGGTTATTCTTTCCCAGGTACAGGACTGTCTTTCTCCTTGTTAAACTTTGAGGTTCCTGCCAGCCCATTTCTCCAGCCTGTTAAGATCTCTCTGGATAAAAGAACAAATATCTGGTGTGTAGAACATTCCTTCCAAACTTGCTGCAAACTTGCTGAAGGTGCACTATGTCCCAGCATCCAGGTCATTCACAAGGACATTAAACGGTGTATTAGCCCCAGTATTGACCTCTTGGGTGATTGTGTCCCAGCTGGCCTTTGTGCCACAGTTCAGCCAGTTTTCAACCCATCTTACTGTCCTCTTACATAGTATTTGATTCATCCATTTGTTGGTGAGGATATTATTGGAGACAGTCTTGAAAGCTTTACTAAAGTCAAGGTAAACTGCTCTCCCCTCATCCACTGAGTCAGTCGTCTCATCACAGAAGGCTATCAGGTTGGCCATGCATGATATTCCTTATACTTATACTATCCTTAGCATGTTTGGAAATTGCTTCCAGGGTGGTTTGTTCCATCACCTGCCCAGAGATGCTGGGGAGACTGATCAATCTGTAGTTTATAGGATCCTCCTTATTTTCATTCTTGAAGACAGGAGTGGCATTTGCTTTTATCCAGTCCTCAGGAACCTCCCCTGGCTGCTGTGACCTTTTAGAAATAATTGAGTGGCCTCACAATGACATCCATCATCTTCCTCAGCACTTGTGATTGCAAACTGGACTTGTGTCCAGTTTGTTT
Source organism: Harpia harpyja (assembly GCF_026419915.1). NCBI lineage: Eukaryota > Metazoa > Chordata > Aves > Accipitriformes > Accipitridae > Harpia > Harpia harpyja. Next base: position 36,244,498 of record NC_068969.1, on the reverse strand, counting down.
CAATGATCCCTAACCTGATCCTCCCCCACTGAGTTTGTCTTCCTTGGTCTCAATGACCTGGGATTCCTGCAGGCTGGTGTCACTGGTAAAGAGTCATAAAAAGAAATCATCTAGTATCTTTGTCTTTTCCGTAGCTTTTGTCACTGAATGCTGTTCCCCATTCAGCAAAATCCAAAACATGCAAACAATCTTCATTTTGCTGCTGATCTAGCTGTAAAAACCTCTTTTGTTGCCTCTCAGGTGCATCACCAGATCCAACTCCACATGCGCTTTAGTTTTTCTAACCCCATCCCTGCATGCTCTTATAGAGTCTCTGTATTCCTCCTGGGTCACCTGTCCCTGCTGCCACCAGAGAAGTCTGTGTCTCCATTTTATATGAGAGTTTAGTGAGGAGCTCCTTCTTCCATGCAGGCCTCTTGCTGCTTTTGCTTGATTTCCTGCATGTTGGAATGGAACATTTTTGAGCTTGCAGGAGGGGACCGTGAAATATCAACCACCTCTCCTACCCTTTTTTCTTCTGGGCTGTATCCTGTGGGATTCTTCCAAGTACATCTGTGAACCGGCTGAAACTTCAGTTTTAAAAGTTCTTTTGCAAGTTAGAAATGGTAAATAGGAAAAGTTTGTAAGTTTTTGAGCATTTGCCTTTTTTTTTTAAGGTTAGTAGATGGTTTTATTTAATTTTATTCTTCCCTGGAGGAACAGAGGTAATTATTGGTAAAGAAATGTTGCTAACAAGCACGAGGAAAAAACATTATACAACAGTGGAACACAGGAAAAGGAGTTTCTGAGATCAAACTAGGAGCCTCTGACTTCACTTAATTTAAGATCAGCAACTGAGAACATTTAGGTATATACAGATTAGTTTTTTTAACTCATATGTTTACATAAAAAGAATGATGGTTATTTCAGCGGCTACCTGTCTTTGGTACTAACCAAAACCAGGCTTAAAATATACTTGCCAAAGCCTGCTGGGTAGGATTACCCCTGGAGATACCAGCAGGAACAGAACTGTAACTGAAAATGACTGATCACTTAATCACAAAAAAGGAAAAAAAATAAATCTTCAGTACAGAAGGCTCATGTCTGAGACAACAGCTCTATAAACTGGCAAATAATAGCACAAATTGTCATTTGGTGGTGTTCAGCTCATTAGGACATCCAGCTAGCAAGCAAGCGTATATGGGGGGGAGAAAACAATACTTATAAAACGTGTCTTGAGAATTGTTTTTTTTGTTACCAGTGAGAAGAGATTGTGATATTTGCTGTTGAACAACTGTTCTGAATTGCCCTAATTCAACAAAACATCCTTAAAATTATATAATAAAACTGATCATTTTTCACTACCTTTTTAAAAAGCCTAAGCTAATTGTAGCTTTTAGGTGTCTGGGGATAAACTAGGAAGGAGTTTACAGTTACTTAAAGAGAAAAGGGAGGAAATTCTTGTTTAAGCATCTAGTCATTTTCCCACATCTCAACTCCCAAACCACCACATTTTAAGCATTATTGTTAAGTACTTTTTAAACAGGCTGTGTATTTTTTACTGTTCATTGTATATTATAGCCTCAAAAGTATAATTTCTTTACTTCTTCTGTCCTCCATGTATATAGAGCACTGATTGATACCTATGCTGCTAATGGAGCTTGAAATTACTTTGCTTTCATGTTTGTGTGCTAGCGTGGCTGAAGGTGGCTGAACTCGGAAGAGGGTTTGAACCAAGCCCTGCTCCCACACATTACCCATACACATCTCTTTCCAGGACTGTGTGGCTGATCAGAGTTACTTTCTTGAAGCAACTATATGGTCAGTCATCTGAATGTGCCCTCAAGCATTTGAGTCATTCTGCCAAATTATATTTTACAATATTTTCCTCTGTGACTTAAAATATTTCTTCCTGTATGGATAACATTTGATGAATTTATATAAATAAGGAGAGTTTCTCCTATGATATATTTATATATGATATGGAGCAGGAATATCAGGTAGAGGAAGTCTCTAAACAGTCTTTAATTTGCATTCATTCTTGATTCAGCTTTGGGCTGGACCTGAACAGGGCAATGAAAAATTGGAGGGACAGAGTTTGGGAGTGCTGATGTGGAACACTGTAGCGGGTCCAGCAAACCTACAATGATGTTCTTGGTGAACAGCAATGGTGAGGAAAGGTCCTTTGTTCCTCCACCGCCTACCTTGGCACCGATTCCACAGGCTGCCCAAGAACCACCACTTTTTTCCCTAACCATTTCCCTTTGAATTATGGGTGCTTCATTCTGTTCCCCATCCTAGCCTTCCAGCTCAGGGAGCTGGGTACCTGGAGAACTACTGGTCTTACTATTAAAGACTGAGGCAAAGAAGACATTAAGTACCTCAGCCTTTTCCTCATCCTTTGTCACTATTGTTACAGTCTGGCCAGGCATGGAAGAATGAAGGTTTTAAAGCTGAACAGAAACCCAAGGGAGATTTGGTTATGAAGGTGACAGTGGAAAAGGGCATGATACTTGCTTAAGAAACAAATTTTTAGCCAAGAAGATGGTTGAAAATCCATTCTCTACATGGAAAGTGCGTGAAAAGAGAAAAAAAAAAAAGTCTTCATTAACTATGTAGTCTACATTTGGCTTTTTTGTATCTGAACTGAAAGGGACTTGATAGAAATTTTCAAACACTAAGAAATTCTATTTTTACAGATACACCCGTCATTCAAGCGTATATGCTCATTTACTCTTGAAATTCCTGATCTCCTTCTGTAAAACTAGTTTGAACATGTCATGAAATTATTTGTCTGGCATCAGCAAGGCTGAGTGTCTGCATTGTTTCCCTACACTGCTGAAATACCTGATCTCTGTGCTTGACAGATAAAGTGTAAGGAAACTCTTGTGAGAGACTTGCTAAATAACAAACAAACAAACAAACACACAAATAAAACCCATAAACTACCAGATCTGTGCCCATCTCAAAAGCATTCATAACTGTCTTCTTAAGTTCCAAAATAATTGAAAGGGCTTACCACATTGCACATTATGTTACAGACTGTCATTACCAAACCAGACACCTTTCTGCAGTAGATGAAATGACCCATTGCAAGGCTGGCTGTTGTGTAGCCTTATGATGCACTTGCTACAACACACTCCCAATTAAAAAGCTTGACCAAATGTCTGTAAACAATGGCACTGTGGTAAATTTGACTAATGCTTTCCACCATTTCATACTGTTTACTCATAGTCCACTTATTAGTTCAAAATAACAGTCACAACTTTAATATTAAGCACTCTGTTTGGAAAGGGGGAGGTCTTTTTAAAAGGTTTCTAAATGATGCTAAGCATCTAGGCAACTGTAAGAAGCAATTAATTTGTGGATACTTGAAATTTCCAGAGATCTAAACACAACATGGACAAGCTACCAAAGTTCAAGAGAAGATTTTAGGCACTTCATCCCTATCTCAAGTACTGAAATCACAAGCAAAACCAGCAGGAGCAGAAGGACTGCAGGGCAATGAAGAAGCTACAAAGAAAGTTAGGTACAGCTCCAGAAGAGATGTGTGTCTGTATCTGTGTATCTGTGTTTGTACGTGGTTTTTTGCTGTTGTTGTTTTTCTTTCTTTTGAGGGTGGGGGATTAAGGGGAAGTATCTGAAGAAAACTGTAGCCTTTAGCATGAAGAAAGTGATGTTGGTGGGGGAGCAGATGAAGGGAGTGGTCTCCAGGTCCAATCCTAGGGCAGGAAGAAAGGATTTTATGTTTCTAGAGAATATTTGAAATCAAAGTCAAACTCTTCTGTGGGACTGTGAGACTTTTCTTTCCCCATAGGACAGAGATGCTGCATCTGACCCAAGTTCTTGGAGCAGAATTTGGCTGGGGAGTTCAGTTGCAAACTTAACAGCTAATCAGCCCCTTCTGGATGTTAGAGATTTCTTTGCAGTGCCTCACTGCTCATTGGTACAATGTCACTAACATATTTTAGGGGAGGGTAGGATTATTTTGTGCCTGGGAAATTTTGCTCTCAGCACTTTCTTGTTTATTTATCTGCACACACTTGGCACATTTAGATCTGAAATTGCTAAGGCACATTCTTGGTAGCGCATGTTATTCTGCATGTGTCACTCAGGTGGTTTTTGTCTTTGGACTGTCCCCCCGTTGCCCTGGATTAATACATAGGAATGATACATTCACTGTGAAAAACACTCCCCCTTTCCAAACATCCCTCCCACCCCAAACTAGGGCTTATTTATAGTAAAAAGTTTTTTAAGACTCAGAATTACGTTATTTCAGGGAAAAAAAAAAAAAAAGAAAATTAAGTCATCATTAAAACAACCATCCTGTATAATCAAATTTCAAGTACTTGAAACTCTTGAAAATTCAGTGTCCAGGCTGTACACTTCTAGCACCATGAACAAAAGATAATAGCCTCAGGCCAACTCTTGTCATCTATAATGCTGTGGTATTCTAGTCTCTGATGGTCCTCTAGGTCATCCTAAATCTCCTTCAGTCAACTTAAACCTAAACCCTAAGAGAATTGAGAACTAAGCACTTGTATTTTAAATCCCGTTCCTCAACATGTTTGATATCTTGGCTGCCAGACGACTTTTTGAATTAGATAGTATGTGTGGATTTAATTCAGCTGAATGTCATTCCCTGCTGCCATATTTGATAAATGCCTTACTAGCTCTTGACTATTTTTTTTTTGAGATCCAGCAACATTTCATAAAAAATTCTACACGACATTAAGCAGCACTGTGACAGAGCTGGATGAGGGGATGGGTGGAAGAAAGCTGTTCATTTCCACCTGGGGAAACTGGAAGGAAAATACCTGAGGTGAGCACAGGGATGTTTGCAGCTCCAGGACAGGAGTTCTCTGAAAAGTACAATGCAGTTTCAGCTCTTCAGCTGCATAGCCACCATGTTCACGACTCTGCCAAAAGTGGTGGTTCTTGGGCAGCCTGTGGAATCGGTGCCAAGGTAGGCGGTGGAGGAACAAAGGACCTTTCCTCACCATTGCTGTTCACCAAGAACATCATTGTAGGTTTGCTGGACCCGCTACAGTGTTCCACATCAGCACTCCCAAACTCTGTCCCTCCAATTTTTCATTGCCCTGTTCAGGTCCAGCCCAAAGCTGAATCAAGAATGAATGCAAATTAAAGACTGTTTAGAGACTTCCTCTACCTGATATTCCTGCTCCATATCATATATAAATATATCATAGGAGAAACTCTCCTTATTTATATAAATTCATCAAATGTTATCCATACAGGAAGAAATATTTTAAGTCACAGAGGAAAATATTGTAAAATATAATTTGGCAGAATGACTCAAATGCTTGAGGGCACATTCAGATGACTGACCATATAGTTGCTTCAAGAAAGTAACTCTGATCAGCCACACAGTCCTGGAAAGAGATGTGTATGGGTAATGTGTGGGAGCAGGGCTTGGTTCAAACCCTCTTCCGAGTTCAGCCACCTTCAGCCACGCTAGCACACAAACATGAAAGCAAAGTAATTTCAAGCTCCATTAGCAGCAT